>NC_092091.1:71581729-71851506 GCF_045679555.1 Salvelinus alpinus
TCTTGCAACCTTTCAGTTACAAGTCCAACTGTCACATCCTGGCCATAGAGAGGTTTTTATTCTCTATTTTGGTTAGGCCAGGGTGTGACTAGGGTGGGCATTCTAGTTTCTTTATTTCTATGTTTTCTACTTCTTTGTTTTTGGCCGAGTGTGGATCCCAATCAGAGGCAGCTGTCTATCGTTGTCTCTGATTGGGAATCATACTTAGGCAGTCCTTTTTCCCTCTTTCATTTGTGGGTTCTTATTTTTGCATTGGTTGTTATTTTGCCCTGCAGAACGTCACGTTCGTATTTTGTTTTGTTGTTGTTGGTGTTCATTTAATAAATAAATAGAATGAACATGTACCACGCTGTGCTTTGGTCCACTTCTTCCCATGACGATCGTGACACCAACGCTCTAACCACTAGGCTACCTGACTATTGTAGCTGGAAATGGCAGATATTTTATGGAATATCTACATAGGCGTACAGCGGCGCATTATCAGCAACCATCACTCCTGTGTTCCAGTGGCACGTTGTGTTAGCTAATCCAAGTTTATTATTTTAAAAGGCTAATCGATCATTACAAAACCCTTTTGCAATTATGTTAGCACAGCTGAAAACTGTTGTACTGAAGCAATACAACTGGCCTTCTTTAGACTAGTTGAGTATCTGGAGCATCAGCATTTGTGGGTTTGATTACAGGCTCAAAATGGCCAGAAACAAAGACCTTTCTTCTGAAACCCGTCAGTCTATTCTTGTTCTGAGAAATGAATGCTATTCCATGCGAGAAATTGGCAAGAAACTTAAGATCTCATACAACGCCATGTACTACTCCCTTCACAGAACAGTGCAAACTGGCTCTAACCAGAATAGAAAGAGGAGTGGGAGGCCCCGGTGCACAACTGAGCAAGAGGACATGTACATTAGAGTGTCTAGTTTGAGAAACAGATGCCTCACAAGTCCTCAACTGGCAGCTTCATTAAATAGTACACGCAAAACATCAGTCTCAACGTCGGCAGTGAAGAGACGACTCCAGGATGCTGGCCTTCTAGTGTCCCAGAGTGACACTACAAAATGCTCCAAAAGGATATTGAGAGTGGGTAGCCTTAACCATTTCATTTAGCAGACGCTCTTATCCAGAGCGACTTACAGGACCAATTAGGATTAAGTGCCTTGCTCAAGGGCACATCGGCCGATTTTTCACGTAGTTGGCTCGGGAAATCGAAGCAGCAACCTTTCGGTTACTAGCCAAACAATCTTAACCGCTAGACTACCTGCCTCCCTCTCTCTAAAATGAACCTGGTTGAGGAGATTTTGAGTGACAGCTGGTTGACACGGCAGTTGTGGCTATGCTAATACAAAAAATAGAAAAGGTTTGCATACTTGTGTACGTGTTTGTGTGAGTGTGTATGTGTGTGTGTGTGTGTGTGGATGCTTGTGAGGGATTGTTACAGTGGTTATTGTTAAACCATTTTCTGCAGCCCAATATAAATCATTCCATGTCTCTACATGGTCACCTTGTCCAGAGTATACTCAACACAGTCCTCCTGTCCAGGGAATGGGACTTGCTATTTGTGATGATGGACAGGACACTATTATACCAGGAAGATATAGATCATAGAGGGGAAGTGGACAACAAAGGCTAGTTGTTAACACATATTAAATATCACATGTAACAGCCCCAAGATAATTCAGGGAGTTTCCAGAACTCCTCCTTCCTTTCACCTTCTGCTGATCTGGACCCTCTGTTTACTCCCAAATATACATCAACATGTTCAGGAGGTCCAGGACTACAAACATGGGTCATTATAATGTCCATACAATATATTTGACACTACAAACTGCTCCAATTGGATAATGAGGATGGGGAGGCTTAACCCGTGAGGATGAGATGGCGACATAACTGGCCGCAGCGCTCTTCTCTCTTAATGAATCTGATTGGTTGAGTTTTTGAGTGACAGCTGGTTGAACCACTGAAAAGATCCATTTAACTTCCCTCTTTTGAGACAAATATAGGGGAACAACAATCAACTATGAGCATTTGATATTGTGCTTATATGTAACTTGACAACAGACTGACTTTCAAAGATTATTAGGAGAACACACAGCAGCCCCAGACACACTGCAGCAACTCCAGAGGGTCTCTTCCACCACTGAACATGTACTGAATCACAAATGATTAAAGTAAGATCTTTGGTAATATGTTTTACTGTATCATCCACACCACACAAATGAAGGTTTAGTAATACAGGGTAATCTTACCTGTTTAATATATTGTGTGGTTTGTGTGTGTGTGTGTGTGTGTGTGTGTGTGTGTGTGTGTGTGTGTGTGTGTGTGTGTGTGTGTGTGTGTGTGTGTGTGTGTGTGTGTGTGTGTGTGTGTGTGTGTGTGTGTGTGTGTGTGTGTGTGTGTGTGTTCATGCAATCTTACCAGAAGCAACACCTCCCTCTCTTGGACTGGGTTTGAAGGCTCCTACGTTGCCATAAAATTGGCCATCAATGTCTGTGTTCTTCATTGCATTAAGTTTGTTGTCTTCAAATCCATCTGGGATTTCATAGACTCCTTCTGACATCTTAACACACTTGTGTTAAAATACTGTAACTTCTACTCCTTACTTCTACTCTATTGTACGTTTGTAGCTGTGTTTTCTCCCTGCACTGTCCTGTGTCTGTGCAACTTTAGGTAGTGAAACTATTTATCAGTCAACCAAAGTGTGAAATTAACACAACACTGGCCACCACGTGACTCCCACCAGTCTTAGCTTGATAATATACTACATTATATGATTCTATATCATGCTATATGATGTATGTGTGAATTCACAGGGTCACAATTTTGGATGTGCTAAAATAAATTGGGATCCTGTTCATTGACATATACACTACATATATCCTGACTGAGTTTACAGCACCCCCAGCCTTCAAATGGAGAGCACATTATGGATCTCACTCTGTGACTGGTGATGCAGGGGGAAGTTGTCCCTAGATGCTGATCTTGGGTCAGTTTTGTATTTCCACCACAAATGGTTAAGGTTAGGATCGGGGGAGGGATTGCTGATCTTAGATATATACCTAGGGGAAACATCCCCCCAGAGATTGACTGGCCACCGATAACTATATACAGTGCATTTGGAAAGTATTCAGACCCCTTCACTTTTTCCACATTTTGTTACGTTACAGCTTTATTCTAAAATGGATTGCATAGTTTTTTTCCCTCATCAATCTACACACAATACCCCATAATGACTAAGCAAAAACAGGTTAATAGAAAAAACAGGACATATAGAAAAACCTATTGTTGACTTTCAAATGAATCATTAGACATAGTTTTACACAAAAGTAACACTAAGACATGGCTTTGAAATAAAGTTGAGGCCAAAGAGTAACAAGTATGCTGTCCAACCAGAGAGAGAAAAGGAAACTGTGGCTGTCAGAGTGAGATGGGAGGGAGAGCAGTAGCAGGGTTAGTAGTTTCCTGTATCTGTGAGGTCAGAGTGAGATGGGAGGGAGGGCAGTAGCAGGGTTAGTAGTTTCCTGTGTCTGTGAAGTCAGAGTGAGATGGGAGGGAGAACAGTAGCAGGGTTAGTAGTTTCCTGTATCTGTGAGGTCAGAGTGAGATGGGAGGGAGAACAGTAGCAGGGTTAGTAGTTTCCTGTATCTGTGAGGTCAGAGTGAGATGGGAGGGAGGGCAGTAGCAGGGTTAGTAGTTTCCTGTGTCTGTGAAGTCAGAGCTCAGAACTAATCAATCAATCAACTACAATGAGGAGAGAACAGTCTCGTTCAAGAATGACTATATTGCAGTTGAGTTGCACGCATCAACAAATGGGCATCAGATGACTCTACAACATGATGTGATTAACTGATGTGTTAAACACCAATCCAGGCATTGTGAGATCTGGCAAGCGACTTCAATGTAGTCAATCTGGAACGTGGACAATGTCACTAGTGGGGTTTGGAGGAAAGAGAGGGCGGGATTTGGTTATGAAGGAAGCTTTCAGCAGCCATCATGTTGACTAGCAGAGACACAACGTCACAACGTCTACTGTCCATCCACAGGTTAACTGTCATAACGTCTACTGTCCATCCACAGGTTAACTGTCATAACCTACTGTCCATCCACAGGTTAACTGTCATAACGTCTACTGTCCATCCACAGGTTAACTGTCATAACCTACTGTCTATCCACAGGTTAACTGTCATAACATCTACTGTCTATCCACAGATTACCTGTCACAACATCTACTGTCTATCCACAGGTTAACTGCCATAGCATCTGCCATCTATCCACAGGTTAACTGTCATAACATCTACTGTCTATCCACAGGTTAACTGTCATAACATCTACTGTCTGTCCACAGGTTAACTGTCATAACATCTACTGTCTATCCACAGGTTAACTGTCATAACATCTACTGTCTATCCACAAGTTAACTGTCATAACATCTACTGTCTATCCACAGATTACCTGTCACAACATCTACTGTCTATCCACAGGTTAACTGTCATAACATCTACTGTCTACCCACAGGTTAACTGTCATAACGTCTACTGTCCATCCACAGGTTAACTGTCATTAAAATCTACTGTCTATCCACAGATTACCTGTCACAACATCTACTGTCTATCCACAGGTTAACTGTCATAGCATCTGCCGTCTATCCCCAGACTAATTGTCAAAACATCTACTGTCTATCCACGGGTTAACTGTCATAACGTCTAATGTCTATCCACAGGTTAACTGTCATAATGTCTGCTGTCTATCCACAGGTTAACTGTCATAACATCTACTGTCTTTCCACAGGTTAACTGTCATAACATCTACTGTCTAGCCACAGGTTAACTGTCACAATATCTGCTGTCTATCCACAGGTTAACTGTCACAACATCTACTGTCTATCCACAGGTTAACTGTCATAGCATCTGCCGTCTATCCCCAGACTAATTGTCAAAACATCTACTGTCTATCCACGGGTTAACTGTCATAACGTCTAATGTCTATCCACAGGTTAACTGTCATAATGTCTGCTGTCTATCCACAGGTTAACTGTCATAACATCTACTGTCTATCCACAGGTTAACTGTCATAACATCTACTGTCTAGCCACAGGTTAACTGTCATAACATCTACTGTCAATCCACAGGTTAACTGTCATAACATCTACTGTCTATCCACAGGTTAACTGTCATAACGTCTACTGTCTATCCACAGGCTAATTGTCATAACAGCTACTTTATATCCACAGATTAACTGCCATAACGTCTGCTGTCTATCCACAGGTTAACTGCCATAGCATCTGCCATCTATCCACAGGTTAACTGTCATAACATCTACTGTCTATCCACAGGTTAACTGTCATAACATCTACTGTCCATCCACAGGTTAACTGTCATAACATCTACTGTCTATCCACAGGTTAACTGTCATAACATCTACTGTCTATCCACAGGTTAACTGTCATAACATCTACTGTCCATCCACAGGTTAACTGTCATAACATCTACTGTCTATCCACAGGTTAACTGTCATAACAGCTACTGTCTATCCACAGGTTAACTGTCATAACATCTACTGTCTATCCACAGGTTAACTGTCATAACATCTACTGTCTATCCACAGGTTAACTGTCATAACATATACTGTCTATCCACAGGTTAACTGTCATAACATCTACTGTCTGTCCACAGGTTAACTGTCATAACATCTACTGTCTATCCACAGGTTAACTGTCATAACATCTACTGTCTATCCACAGGTTAACTGTCATAACATCTACTGTCTATCCACAGATTACCTGTCACAACATATACTGTCTATCCACAGGTTAACTGTCATAACATCTACTGTCTACCCACATGTTAACTGTCATAACGTCTACTGTCCATCCACAGGTTAACTGTCATAACATCTACTGTCTATCCACAGATTACCTGTCACAACATCTACTGTCTATCCACAGGTTAACTGTCATAGCATCTGCCATCTATCCACAGGTTAACTGTCATAACGTCTGCTGTCTATCCACAGATTACCTGTCATAACCTACTGTCCATCCACAGGTTAACTGTCATAACGTCTACTGTCCATCCACAGGTTAACTGTCATAACCTACTGTCTATCCACAGGTTAACTGTCATAACATCTACTGTCTATCCACAGATTACCTGTCACAACATCTACTGTCTATCCACAGGTTAACTGCCATAGCATCTGCCATCTATCCACAGGTTAACTGTCATAACATCTACTGTCTATCCACGGGTTAACTGTCATAACATCTACTGTCTGTCCACAGGTTAACTGTCATAACATCTACTGTCTATCCACAGGTTAACTGTCATAACATCTACTGTCTATCCACAAGTTAACTGTCATAACATCTACTGTCTATCCACAGATTACCTGTCACAACATCTACTGTCTATCCACAGGTTAACTGTCATAACATCTGCCATCTATCCACAGGTTAACTGTCATAACATCTACTGTCTATCCACAGGTTAACTGTCATTAAAATCTACTGTCTATCCACAGATTACCTGTCACAACATCTACTGTCTATCCACAGGTTAACTGTCATAGCATCTGCCATCTATCCACAGGTTAACTGTCATAACGTCTGCTGTCTATCCACAGATTACCTGTCACAACGTCTACTGTCCATCCACAGGTTAACTGTCATAACGTCTACTGTCCATCCACAGGTTAACTGTCACAATATCTGCTGTCTATCCACAGGTTAACTGTCACAACATCTACTGTCTATCCACAGGTTAACTGTCATAGCATCTGCCGTCTATCCCCAGACTAATTGTCAAAACATCTACTGTCTATCCACGGGTTAACTGTCATAACGTCTAATGTCTATCCACAGGTTAACTGTCATAATGTCTGCTGTCTATCCACAGGTTAACTGTCATAACATCTACTGTCTATCCACAGGTTAACTGTCATAACATCTACTGTCTAGCCACAGGTTAACTGTCATAACATCTACTGTCAATCCACAGGTTAACTGTCATAACATCTACTGTCCATCCACAGGTTAACTGTCATAACGTCTACTGTCTATCCACAGGCTAATTGTCATAACAGCTACTGTATATCCACAGATTAACTGCCATAACGTCTGCTGTCTATCCACAGGTTAACTGCCATAGCATCTGCCATCTATCCACAGGTTAACTGTCATAACATCTACTGTCTATCCACAGGTTAACTGTCATAACATCTACTGTCTGTCCACAGGTTAACTGTCATAACATCTACTGTCTATCCACAGGTTAACTGTCATAACATCTACTGTCTATCCACAAGTTAACTGTCATAACATCTACTGTCTATCCACAGATTACCTGTCACAACATCTACTGTCTATCCACAGGTTAACTGTCATAACATCTACTGTCTACCCACAGGTTAACTGTCATAACGTCTACTGTCCATCCACAGGTTAACTGTCATTAAAATCTACTGTCTATCCACAGATTACCTGTCACAACATCTACTGTCTATCCACAGGTTAACTGCCATAGCATCTGCCATCTATCCACAGGTTAACTGTCATAACATCTACTGTCTATCCACAGGTTAACTGTCATAACATCTACTGTCTATCCACAGATTACCTGTCACAACATCTACTGTCTATCCACAGGTTAACTGCCATAGCATCTGCCATCTATCCACAGGTTAACTGTCATAGCATCTGCCGTCTATCCCCAGACTAATTGTCAAAACATCTACTGTCTATCCACGGGTTAACTGTCATAACGTCTAATGTCTATCCACAGGTTAACTGTCATAATGTCTGCTGTCTATCCACAGGTTAACTGTCATAACATCTACTGTCTATCCACAGGTTAACTGTCATAACATCTACTGTCTAGCCACAGGTTAACTGTCATAACGTCTACTGTCCATCCACAGGTTAACTGTCATAACCTACTGTCTATCCACAGGTTAACTGTCATAACATCTACTGTCTAGCCACAGGTTAACTGTCACAATATCTGCTGTCTATCCACAGGTTAACTGTCACAACATCTACTGTCTATCCACAGGTTAACTGTCATAGCATCTGCCGTCTATCCCCAGACTAATTGTCAAAACATCTACTGTCTATCCACGGGTTAACTGTCATAACGTCTAATGTCTATCCACAGGTTAACTGTCATAATGTCTGCTGTCTATCCACAGGTTAACTGTCATAACATCTACTGTCTATCCACAGGTTAACTGTCATAACATCTACTGTCTAGCCACAGGTTAACTGTCATAACATCTACTGTCAATCCACAGGTTAACTGTCATAACGTCTACTGTCCATCCACAGGTTAACTGTCATAACATCTACTGTCTATCCACAGATTACCTGTCACAACATATACTGTCTATCCACAGGTTAACTGTCATAGCATCTGCCATCTATCCACAGGTTAACTGTCATAACGTCTGCTGTCTATCCACAGATTACCTGTCACAACGTCTACTGTCCATCCACAGGTTAACTGTCATAACGTCTACTGTCCATCCACAGGTTAACTGTCACAATATCTGCTGTCTATCCACAGGTTAACTGTCACAACATCTACTGTCTATCCACAGGTTAACTGTCATAGCATCTGCCGTCTATCCCCAGACTAATTGTCAAAACATCTACTGTCTATCCACGGGTTAACTGTCATAACGTCTAATGTCTATCCACAGGTTAACTGTCATAATGTCTGCTGTCTATCCACAGGTTAACTGTCATAACATCTACTGTCTATCCACAGGTTAACTGTCATAACATCTACTGTCTAGCCACAGGTTAACTGTCACAATATCTGCTGTCTATCCACAGGTTAACTGTCACAACATCTACTGTCTATCCACAGGTTAACTGTCATAGCATCTGCCGTCTATCCCCAGACTAATTGTCAAAACATCTACTGTCTATCCACGGGTTAACTGTCATAACGTCTAATGTCTATCCACAGGTTAACTGTCATAATGTCTGCTGTCTATCCACAGGTTAACTGTCATAACATCTACTGTCTATCCACAGGTTAACTGTCATAACATCTACTGTCTAGCCACAGGTTAACTGTCATAACATCTACTGTCAATCCACAGGTTAACTGTCATAACATCTACTGTCTATCCACAGGTTAACTGTCATAACGTCTACTGTCTATCCACAGGCTAATTGTCATAATAGCTACTGTATATCCACAGATTAACTGCCATAACGTCTGCTGTCTATCCACAGGTTAACTGCCATAGCATCTGCCATCTATCCACAGGTTAACTGTCATAACATCTACTGTCTATCCACAGGTTAACTGTCATAACATCTACTGTCTGTCCACAGGTTAACTGTCATAACATCTACTGTCTATCCACAGGTTAACTGTCATAACATCTACTGTCTATCCACAAGTTAACTGTCATAACATCTACTGTCTGTCCACAGGTTAACTGTCATAACATCTACTGTCTATCCACAGGTTAACTGTCATAGCATCTGCCATCTATCCACAGGTTAACTGTCATAACATCTACTGTCTGTCCACAGGTTAACTGTCATAACATCTACTGTCTATCCACAGGTTAACTGTTATAACATCTACTGTCTATCCACAAGTTAACTGTCATAACATCTACTGTCTATCCACAGATTACCTGTCACAACATCTACTGTCTATTCACAGGTTAACTGTCATAACATCTACTGTCTACCCACAGGTTAACTGTCATAACGTCTACTGTCCATCCACAGGTTAACTGTCATTAAAATCTACTGTCTATCCACAGATTACCTGTCACAACATCTACTGTCTATCCACAGGTTAACTGTCATAGCATCTGCCATCTATCCACAGGTTAACTGTCATAACGTCTGCTGTCTATCCACAGATTACCTGTCACAACGTCTACTGTCCATCCACAGGTTAACTGTCATAACGTCTACTGTCTATCCACAGGTTAACTGTCATAACGTCTACTGTCTATCCACAGGTTAACTGTCATAACATCTACTGTCTGTCCACAGGTTAACTGTCATAACATCTACTGTCTATCCACAGGTTAACTGTCATAACATCTACTGTCTATCCACAGGTTAACTGTCATAACATCTACTGTCTATCCACAGATTACCTGTCACAACATATACTGTCTATCCACAGGTTAACTGTCATAACATCTACTGTCTACCCACATGTTAACTGTCATAACGTCTACTGTCCATCCACAGGTTAACTGTCATAACATCTACTGTCTATCCACAGATTACCTGTCACAACATATACTGTCTATCCACAGGTTAACTGTCATAGCATCTGCCATCTATCCACAGGTTAACTGTCATAACGTCTGCTGTCTATCCACAGATTACCTGTCACAACGTCTACTGTCCATCCACAGGTTAACTGTCATAACGTCTACTGTCCATCCACAGGTTAACTGTCACAATATCCGCTGTCTATCCACAGGTTAACTGTCACAACATCTACTGTCTATCCACAGGTTAACTGTCATAGCATCTGCCGTCTATCCCCAGACTAATTGTCAAAACATCTACTGTCTATCCACGGGTTAACTGTCATAACGTCTAATGTCTATCCACAGGTTAACTGTCATAATGTCTGCTGTCTATCCACAGGTTAACTGTCATAACATCTACTGTCTATCCACAGGTTAACTGTCATAACATCTACTGTCTAGCCACAGGTTAACTGTCACAATATCTGCTGTCTATCCACAGGTTAACTGTCACAACATCTACTGTCTATCCACAGGTTAACTGTCATAGCATCTGCCGTCTATCCCCAGACTAATTGTCAAAACATCTACTGTCTATCCACGGGTTAACTGTCATAACGTCTAATGTCTATCCACAGGTTAACTGTCATAATGTCTGCTGTCTATCCACAGGTTAACTGTCATAACATCTACTGTCTATCCACAGGTTAACTGTCATAACATCTACTGTCTAGCCACAGGTTAACTGTCATAACATCTACTGTCAATCCACAGGTTAACTGTCATAACATCTACTGTCTATCCACAGGTTAACTGTCATAACGTCTACTGTCTATCCACAGGCTAATTGTCATAATAGCTACTGTATATCCACAGATTAACTGCCATAACGTCTGCTGTCTATCCACAGGTTAACTGCCATAGTATCTGCCATCTATCCACAGGTTAACTGTCATAACATCTACTGTCTATCCACAGGTTAACTGTCATAACATCTACTGTCTGTCCACAGGTTAACTGTCATAACATCTACTGTCTATCCACAGGTTAACTGTCATAACATCTACTGTCTATCCACAAGTTAACTGTCATAACATCTACTGTCTGTCCACAGGTTAACTGTCATAACATCTACTGTCTATCCACAGGTTAACTGTCATAACATCTACTGTCTATCCACAGGTTAACTGTCATAGCATCTGCCATCTATCCACAGGTTAACTGTCATAACGTCTGCTGTCTATCCACAGATTACCTGTCACAACGTCTACTGTCTATCCACAGGTTAACTGTCATATAATCTACTGTCTATCCACAGGTTAACTGTCATAACGTCTACTGTCTATCCACAGGTTAACTGTCATAACGTCTACTGTCTATCCACAGGTTAACTGTCATAACATCTACTGTCTGTCCACAGATTAACTGTCATAGCATCTACTGTCTATCCACAGGTTAACTGTCATAACAACTGTCATAACATCTACTGTCTATCCACAGATTACCTGTCACAACATATACTGTCTATCCACAGGTTAACTGTCATAACATCTACTGTCTACCCACATGTTAACTGTCATAACGTCTACTGTCCATCCACAGGTTAACTGTCATAACATCTACTGTCTATCCACAGATTACCTGTCACAACATCTACTGTCTATCCACAGGTTAACTGTCATAGCATCTGCCATCTATCCACAGGTTAACTGTCATAACGTCTGCTGTCTATCCACAGATTACCTGTCACAACGTCTACTGTCCATCCACAGGTTAACTGTCATAACGTCTACTGTCCATCCACAGGTTAACTGTCATAACCTACTGTCCATCCACAGGTTAACTGTCATAACGTCTACTGTCCATCCACAGGTTAACTGTCATAACCTACTGTCTATCCACAGGTTAACTGTCATAACATATACTGTCTATCCACAGATTACCTGTCACAACATCTACTGTCTATCCACAGGTTAACTGCCATAGCATCTGCCATCTATCCACAGGTTAACTGTCATAACATCTACTGTCTGTCCACAGGTTAACTGTCATAACATCTACTGTCTATCCACAGGTTAACTGTTATAACATCTACTGTCTATCCACAAGTTAACTGTCATAACATCTACTGTCTATCCACAGATTACCTGTCACAACATCTACTGTCTATCCACAGGTTAACTGTCATAGCATCTGCCATCTATCCACAGGTTAACTGTCATAACGTCTGCTGTCTATCCACAGATTACCTGTCACAACGTCTACTGTCCATCCACAGGTTAACTGTCATAACGTCTACTTTCTATCCACAGGTTAACTGTCATAACGTCTACTGTCTATCCACAGGTTAACTGTCATAACATCTACTGTCTATCCACAGGTTAACTGTCATAACATCTACTGTCTATCCACAGATTACCTGTCACAACATATACTGTCTATCCACAGGTTAACTGTCATAACATCTACTGTCTACCCACATGTTAACTGTCATAACGTCTACTGTCCATCCACAGGTTAACTGTCATAACATCTACTGTCTATCCACAGATTACCTGTCACAACATATACTGTCTATCCACAGGTTAACTGTCATAGCATCTGCCATCTATCCACAGGTTAACTGTCATAACGTCTGCTGTCTATCCACAGATTACCTGTCACAACGTCTACTGTCCATCCACAGGTTAACTGTCATAACGTCTACTGTCCATCCACAGGTTAACTGTCACAATATCTGCTGTCTATCCACAGGTTAACTGTCATAGCATCTGCCGTCTATCCCCAGACTAATTGTCAAAACATCTACTGTCTATCCACGGGTTAACTGTCATAACGTCTAATGTCTATCCACAGGTTAACTGTCATAATGTCTGCTGTCTATCCACAGGTTAACTGTCATAACATCTACTGTCTATCCACAGGTTAACTGTCATAACATCTACTGTCTAGCCACAGGTTAACTGTCATAACATCTACTGTCAATCCACAGGTTAACTGTCATAACATCTACTGTCTATCCACAGGTTAACTGTCATAACGTCTACTGTCTATCCACAGGCTAATTGTCATAATAGCTACTGTATATCCACAGATTAACTGCCATAACGTCTGCTGTCTATCCACAGGTTAACTGCCATAGCATCTGCCATCTATCCACAGGTTAACTGTCATAACATCTACTGTCTATCCACAGGTTAACTGTCATAACATCTACTGTCTGTCCACAGGTTAACTGTCATAACATCTACTGTCTATCCACAGGTTAACTGTCATAACATCTACTGTCTATCCACAAGTTAACTGTCATAACATCTACTGTCTGTCCACAGGTTAACTGTCATAACATCTACTGTCTATCCACAGGTTAACTGTCATAACATCTACTGTCTATCCACAGGTTAACTGTCATAGCATCTGCCATCTATCCACAGGTTAACTGTCATAACGTCTGCTGTCTATCCACAGATTACCTGTCACAACGTCTACTGTCTATCCACAGGTTAACTGTCATATAATCTACTGTCTATCCACAGGTTAACTGTCATAACGTCTACTGTCTATCCACAGGTTAACTGTCATAACGTCTACTGTCTATCCACAGGTTAACTGCCATAGCATCTGCCATCTATCCACAGGTTAACTGTCATAACATATACTGTCTATCCACAGGTTAACTGTCATAACATCTACTGTCTGTCCACAGGTTAACTGTCATAACATCTACTGTCTATCCACAGGTTAACTGTCATAACATCTACTGTCTATCCACAAGTTAACTGTCATAACATCTACTGTCTGTCCACAGGTTAACTGTCATAACATCTACTGTCTATCCACAGGTTAACTGTCATAACATCTACTGTCTATCCACAGGTTAACTGTCATAGCATCTGCCATCTATCCACAGGTTAACTGTCATAACGTCTGCTGTCTATCCACAGATTACCTGTCACAACGTCTACTGTCTATCCACAGGTTAACTGTCATATAATCTACTGTCTATCCACAGGTTAACTGTCATAACGTCTACTGTCTATCCACAGGTTAACTGTCATAACGTCTACTGTCTATCCACAGGTTAACTGTCATAACATCTACTGTCTGTCCACAGATTAACTGTCATAGCATCTACTGTCTATCCACAGATTACCTGTCACAACATCTACTGTCTATCCACAGGTTAACTGCCATACTATCTGCCATCTATCCACAGGTTAACTGTCATAACATCTACTGTCTGTCCACAGGTTAACTGTCATAACATCTACTGTCTATCCACAGGTTAACTGTTATAACATCTACTGTCTATCCACAAGTTAACTGTCATAACATCTACTGTCTATCCACAGATTACCTGTCACAACATCTACTGTCTATCCACAGGTTAACTGTCATAACATCTACTGTCTACCCACAGGTTAACTGTCATAACGTCTACTGTCCATCCACAGGTTAACTGTCATTAAAATCTACTGTCTATCCACAGATTACCTGTCACAACATCTACTGTCTATCCACAGGTTAACTGTCATAGCATCTGCCATCTATCCACAGGTTAACTGTCATAACGTCTGCTGTCTATCCACAGATTACCTGTCACAACGTCTACTGTCCATCCACAGGTTAACTGTCATAACGTCTACTTTCTATCCACAGGTTAACTGTCATAACGTCTACTGTCTATCCACAGGTTAACTGTCATAACATCTACTGTCTGTCCACAGGTTAACTGTCATAACATCTACTGTCTATCCACAGGTTAACTGTCATAACATCTACTGTCTATCCACAGGTTAACTGTCATAACATCTACTGTCTATCCACAGATTACCTGTCACAACATATACTGTCTATCCACAGGTTAACTGTCATAACATCTACTGTCTACCCACATGTTAACTGTCATAACGTCTACTGTCCATCCACAGGTTAACTGTCATAACATCTACTGTCTATCCACAGATTACCTGTCACAACATATACTGTCTATCCACAGGTTAACTGTCATAGCATCTGCCATCTATCCACAGGTTAACTGTCATAACGTCTGCTGTCTATCCACAGATTACCTGTCACAACGTCTACTGTCCATCCACAGGTTAACTGTCATAACGTCTACTGTCCATCCACAGGTTAACTGTCACAATATCTGCTGTCTATCCACAGGTTAACTGTCACAACATCTACTGTCTATCCACAGGTTAACTGTCATAGCATCTGCCGTCTATCCCCAGACTAATTGTCAAAACATCTACTGTCTATCCACGGGTTAACTGTCATAACGTCTAATGTCTATCCACAGGTTAACTGTCATAATGTCTGCTGTCTATCCACAGGTTAACTGTCATAACATCTACTGTCTATCCACAGGTTAACTGTCATAACATCTACTGTCTAGCCACAGGTTAACTGTCACAATATCTGCTGTCTATCCACAGGTTAACTGTCACAACATCTACTGTCTATCCACAGGTTAACTGTCATAGCATCTGCCGTCTATCCCCAGACTAATTGTCAAAACATCTACTGTCTATCCACGGGTTAACTGTCATAACGTCTAATGTCTATCCACAGGTTAACTGTCATAATGTCTGCTGTCTATCCACAGGTTAACTGTCATAACATCTACTGTCTATCCACAGGTTAACTGTCATAACATCTACTGTCTAGCCACAGGTTAACTGTCATAACATCTACTGTCAATCCACAGGTTAACTGTCATAACATCTACTGTCTATCCACAGGTTAACTGTCATAACGTCTACTGTCTATCCACAGGCTAATTGTCATAATAGCTACTGTATATCCACAGATTAACTGCCATAACGTCTGCTGTCTATCCACAGGTTAACTGCCATAGTATCTGCCATCTATCCACAGGTTAACTGTCATAACATCTACTGTCTATCCACAGGTTAACTGTCATAACATCTACTGTCTGTCCACAGGTTAACTGTCATAACATCTACTGTCTATCCACAGGTTAACTGTCATAACATCTACTGTCTATCCACAAGTTAACTGTCATAACATCTACTGTCTGTCCACAGGTTAACTGTCATAACATCTACTGTCTATCCACAGGTTAACTGTCATAACATCTACTGTCTATCCACAGGTTAACTGTCATAGCATCTGCCATCTATCCACAGGTTAACTGTCATAACGTCTGCTGTCTATCCACAGATTACCTGTCACAACGTCTACTGTCTATCCACAGGTTAACTGTCATATAATCTACTGTCTATCCACAGGTTAACTGTCATAACGTCTACTGTCTATCCACAGGTTAACTGTCATAACGTCTACTGTCTATCCACAGGTTAACTGTCATAACATCTACTGTCTGTCCACAGATTAACTGTCATAGCATCTACTGTCTATCCACAGGTTAACTGTCATAACAACTGTCATAACATCTACTGTCTATCCACAGATTACCTGTCACAACATATACTGTCTATCCACAGGTTAACTGTCATAACATCTACTGTCTACCCACATGTTAACTGTCATAACGTCTACTGTCCATCCACAGGTTAACTGTCATAACATCTACTGTCTATCCACAGATTACCTGTCACAACATCTACTGTCTATCCACAGGTTAACTGTCATAGCATCTGCCATCTATCCACAGGTTAACTGTCATAACGTCTGCTGTCTATCCACAGATTACCTGTCACAACGTCTACTGTCCATCCACAGGTTAACTGTCATAACGTCTACTGTCCATCCACAGGTTAACTGTCATAACCTACTGTCCATCCACAGGTTAACTGTCATAACGTCTACTGTCCATCCACAGGTTAACTGTCATAACCTACTGTCTATCCACAGGTTAACTGTCATAACATATACTGTCTATCCACAGATTACCTGTCACAACATCTACTGTCTATCCACAGGTTAACTGCCATAGCATCTGCCATCTATCCACAGGTTAACTGTCATAACATCTACTGTCTGTCCACAGGTTAACTGTCATAACATCTACTGTCTATCCACAGGTTAACTGTTATAACATCTACTGTCTATCCACAAGTTAACTGTCATAACATCTACTGTCTATCCACAGATTACCTGTCACAACATCTACTGTCTATCCACAGGTTAACTGTCATAGCATCTGCCATCTATCCACAGGTTAACTGTCATAACGTCTGCTGTCTATCCACAGATTACCTGTCACAACGTCTACTGTCCATCCACAGGTTAACTGTCATAACGTCTACTTTCTATCCACAGGTTAACTGTCATAACGTCTACTGTCTATCCACAGGTTAACTGTCATAACATCTACTGTCTGTCCACAGGTTAACTGTCATAACATCTACTGTCTATCCACAGGTTAACTGTCATAACATCTACTGTCTATCCACAGGTTAACTGTCATAACATCTACTGTCTATCCACAGATTACCTGTCACAACATATACTGTCTATCCACAGGTTAACTGTCATAACATCTACTGTCTACCCACATGTTAACTGTCATAACGTCTACTGTCCATCCACAGGTTAACTGTCATAACATCTACTGTCTATCCACAGATTACCTGTCACAACATATACTGTCTATCCACAGGTTAACTGTCATAGCATCTGCCATCTATCCACAGGTTAACTGTCATAACGTCTGCTGTCTATCCACAGATTACCTGTCACAACGTCTACTGTCCATCCACAGGTTAACTGTCATAACGTCTACTGTCCATCCACAGGTTAACTGTCACAATATCTGCTGTCTATCCACAGGTTAACTGTCATAGCATCTGCCGTCTATCCCCAGACTAATTGTCAAAACATCTACTGTCTATCCACGGGTTAACTGTCATAACGTCTAATGTCTATCCACAGGTTAACTGTCATAATGTCTGCTGTCTATCCACAGGTTAACTGTCATAACATCTACTGTCTATCCACAGGTTAACTGTCATAACATCTACTGTCTAGCCACAGGTTAACTGTCATAACATCTACTGTCAATCCACAGGTTAACTGTCATAACATCTACTGTCTATCCACAGGTTAACTGTCATAACGTCTACTGTCTATCCACAGGCTAATTGTCATAATAGCTACTGTATATCCACAGATTAACTGCCATAACGTCTGCTGTCTATCCACAGGTTAACTGCCATAGCATCTGCCATCTATCCACAGGTTAACTGTCATAACATCTACTGTCTATCCACAGGTTAACTGTCATAACATCTACTGTCTGTCCACAGGTTAACTGTCATAACATCTACTGTCTATCCACAGGTTAACTGTCATAACATCTACTGTCTATCCACAAGTTAACTGTCATAACATCTACTGTCTGTCCACAGGTTAACTGTCATAACATCTACTGTCTATCCACAGGTTAACTGTCATAACATCTACTGTCTATCCACAGGTTAACTGTCATAGCATCTGCCATCTATCCACAGGTTAACTGTCATAACGTCTGCTGTCTATCCACAGATTACCTGTCACAACGTCTACTGTCTATCCACAGGTTAACTGTCATATAATCTACTGTCTATCCACAGGTTAACTGTCATAACGTCTACTGTCTATCCACAGGTTAACTGTCATAACGTCTACTGTCTATCCACAGGTTAACTGCCATAGCATCTGCCATCTATCCACAGGTTAACTGTCATAACATCTACTGTCTATCCACAGGTTAACTGTCATAACATCTACTGTCTGTCCACAGGTTAACTGTCATAACATCTACTGTCTATCCACAGGTTAACTGTCATAACATCTGCCGTCTATCCACAAGTTAACTGTCATAACATCTACTGTCTGTCCACAGGTTAACTGTCATAACATCTACTGTCTATCCACAGGTTAACTGTCATAACATCTACTGTCTATCCACAGGTTAACTGTCATAGCATCTGCCATCTATCCACAGGTTAACTGTCATAACGTCTGCTGTCTATCCACAGATTACCTGTCACAACGTCTACTGTCTATCCACAGGTTAACTGTCATATAATCTACTGTCTATCCACAGGTTAACTGTCATAACGTCTACTGTCTATCCACAGGTTAACTGTCATAACGTCTACTGTCTATCCACAGGTTAACTGTCATAACATCTACTGTCTGTCCACAGATTAACTGTCATAGCATCTACTGTCTATCCACAGGTTAACTGTCATAACAACTGTCATAACATCTACTGTCTATCCACAGATTACCTGTCACAACATATACTGTCTATCCACAGGTTAACTGTCATAACATCTACTGTCTACCCACATGTTAACTGTCATAACGTCTACTGTCCATCCACAGGTTAACTGTCATAACATCTACTGTCTATCCACAGATTACCTGTCACAACATCTACTGTCTATCCACAGGTTAACTGTCATAGCATCTGCCATCTATCCACAGGTTAACTGTCATAACGTCTGCTGTCTATCCACAGATTACCTGTCACAACGTCTACTGTCCATCCACAGGTTAACTGTCATAACGTCTACTGTCCATCCACAGGTTAACTGTCATAACCTACTGTCCATCCACAGGTTAACTGTCATAACGTCTACTGTCCATCCACAGGTTAACTGTCATAACCTACTGTCTATCCACAGGTTAACTGTCATAACATCTACTGTCTATCCACAGATTACCTGTCACAACATCTACTGTCTATCCACAGGTTAACTGCCATACTATCTGCCATCTATCCACAGGTTAACTGTCATAACATCTACTGTCTGTCCACAGGTTAACTGTCATAACATCTACTGTCTATCCACAGGTTAACTGTTATAACATCTACTGTCTATCCACAAGTTAACTGTCATAACATCTACTGTCTATCCACAGATTACCTGTCACAACATCTACTGTCTATCCACAGGTTAACTGTCATAACATCTACTGTCTACCCACAGGTTAACTGTCATAACGTCTACTGTCCATCCACAGGTTAACTGTCATTAAAATCTACTGTCTATCCACAGATTACCTGTCACAACATATACTGTCTATCCACAGGTTAACTGTCATAGCATCTGCCATCTATCCACAGGTTAACTGTCATAACGTCTGCTGTCTATCCACAGATTACCTGTCACAACGTCTACTGTCCATCCACAGGTTAACTGTCATAACGTCTACTTTCTATCCACAGGTTAACTGTCATAACGTCTACTGTCTATCCACAGGTTAACTGTCATAACATCTACTGTCTGTCCACAGGTTAACTGTCATAACATCTACTGTCTATCCACAGGTTAACTGTCATAACATCTACTGTCTATCCACAGGTTAACTGTCATAACATCTACTGTCTATCCACAGATTACCTGTCACAACATATACTGTCTATCCACAGGTTAACTGTCATAACATCTACTGTCTACCCACATGTTAACTGTCATAACGTCTACTGTCCATCCACAGGTTAACTGTCATAACATCTACTGTCTATCCACAGATTACCTGTCACAACATATACTGTCTATCCACAGGTTAACTGTCATAGCATCTGCCATCTATCCACAGGTTAACTGTCATAACGTCTGCTGTCTATCCACAGATTACCTGTCACAACGTCTACTGTCCATCCACAGGTTAACTGTCATAACGTCTACTGTCCATCCACAGGTTAACTGTCACAATATCTGCTGTCTATCCACAGGTTAACTGTCACAACATCTACTGTCTATCCACAGGTTAACTGTCATAGCATCTGCCGTCTATCCCCAGACTAATTGTCAAAACATCTACTGTCTATCCACGGGTTAACTGTCATAACGTCTAATGTCTATCCACAGGTTAACTGTCATAATGTCTGCTGTCTATCCACAGGTTAACTGTCATAACATCTACTGTCTATCCACAGGTTAACTGTCATAACATCTACTGTCTAGCCACAGGTTAACTGTCATAACATCTACTGTCAATCCACAGGTTAACTGTCATAACATCTACTGTCTATCCACAGGTTAACTGTCAAACGTCTACTGTCTATCCACAGGCTAATTGTCATAATAGCTACTGTATATCCACAGATTAACTGCCATAACGTCTGCTGTCTATCCACAGGTTAACTGCCATAGCATCTGCCATCTATCCACAGGTTAACTGTCATAACATCTACTGTCTATCCACAGGTTAACTGTCATAACATCTACTGTCTGTCCACAGGTTAACTGTCATAACATCTACTGTCTATCCACAGGTTAACTGTCATAACATCTACTGTCTATCCACAAGTTAACTGTCATAACATCTACTGTCTGTCCACAGGTTAACTGTCATAACATCTACTGTCTATCCACAGGTTAACTGTCATAACATCTACTGTCTATCCACAGGTTAACTGTCATAGCATCTGCCATCTATCCACAGGTTAACTGTCATAACGTCTGCTGTCTATCCACAGATTACCTGTCACAACGTCTACTGTCCATCCACAGGTTAACTGTCATAACGTCTACTGTCCATCCACAGGTTAACTGTCATAACCTACTGTCCATCCACAGGTTAACTGTCATAACGTCTACTGTCCATCCACAGGTTAACTGTCATAACCTACTGTCTATCCACAGGTTAACTGTCATAACATCTACTGTCTATCCACAGATTACCTGTCACAACATCTACTGTCTATCCACAGGTTAACTGCCATAGCATCTGCCATCTATCCACAGGTTAACTGTCATAACATCTACTGTCTGTCCACAGGTTAACTGTCATAACATCTACTGTCTATCCACAGGTTAACTGTTATAACATCTACTGTCTATCCACAAGTTAACTGTCATAACATCTACTGTCTATCCACAGATTACCTGTCACAACATCTACTGTCTATCCACAGGTTAACTGTCATAACATCTACTGTCTATCCACAAGTTAACTGTCATAACATCTACTGTCTGTCCACAGGTTAACTGTCATAACATCTACTGTCTATCCACAGGTTAACTGTCATAACATCTACTGTCTATCCACAGGTTAACTGTCATAGCATCTGCCATCTATCCACAGGTTAACTGTCATAACGTCTGCTGTCTATCCACAGATTACCTGTCACAACGTCTACTGTCTATCCACAGGTTAACTGTCATATAATCTACTGTCTATCCACAGGTTAACTGTCATAACGTCTACTGTCTATCCACAGGTTAACTGTCATAACGTCTACTGTCTATCCACAGGTTAACTGTCATAACATCTACTGTCTGTCCACAGATTAACTGTCATAGCATCTACTGTCTATCCACAGGTTAACTGTCATAACAACTGTCATAACATCTACTGTCTATCCACAGATTACCTGTCACAACATATACTGTCTATCCACAGGTTAACTGTCATAACATCTACTGTCTACCCACATGTTAACTGTCATAACGTCTACTGTCCATCCACAGGTTAACTGTCATAACATCTACTGTCTATCCACAGATTACCTGTCACAACATCTACTGTCTATCCACAGGTTAACTGTCATAGCATCTGCCATCTATCCACAGGTTAACTGTCATAACGTCTGCTGTCTATCCACAGATTACCTGTCACAACGTCTACTGTCCATCCACAGGTTAACTGTCATAACGTCTACTGTCCATCCACAGGTTAACTGTCATAACCTACTGTCCATCCACAGGTTAACTGTCATAACGTCTACTGTCCATCCACAGGTTAACTGTCATAACCTACTGTCTATCCACAGGTTAACTGTCATAACATCTACTGTCTATCCACAGATTACCTGTCACAACATCTACTGTCTATCCACAGGTTAACTGCCATAGCATCTGCCATCTATCCACAGGTTAACTGTCATAACATCTACTGTCTGTCCACAGGTTAACTGTCATAACATCTACTGTCTATCCACAGGTTAACTGTTATAACATCTACTGTCTATCCACAAGTTAACTGTCATAACATCTACTGTCTATCCACAGATTACCTGTCACAACATCTACTGTCTATCCACAGGTTAACTGTCATAACATCTACTGTCTACCCACAGGTTAACTGTCATAACGTCTACTGTCCATCCACAGGTTAACTGTCATTAAAATCTACTGTCTATCCACAGATTACCTGTCACAACATCTACTGTCTATCCACAGGTTAACTGTCATAGCATCTGCCATCTATCCACAGGTTAACTGTCATAACGTCTGCTGTCTATCCACAGATTACCTGTCACAACGTCTACTGTCCATCCACAGGTTAACTGTCATAACGTCTACTTTCTATCCACAGGTTAACTGTCATAACGTCTACTGTCTATCCACAGGTTAACTGTCATAACATCTACTGTCTGTCCACAGGTTAACTGTCATAACATCTACTGTCTATCCACAGGTTAACTGTCATAACATCTACTGTCTATCCACAGGTTAACTGTCATAACATCTACTGTCTATCCACAGATTACCTGTCACAACATATACTGTCTATCCACAGGTTAACTGTCATAACATCTACTGTCTACCCACATGTTAACTGTCATAACGTCTACTGTCCATCCACAGGTTAACTGTCATAACATCTACTGTCTATCCACAGATTACCTGTCACAACATATACTGTCTATCCACAGGTTAACTGTCATAGCATCTGCCATCTATCCACAGGTTAACTGTCATAACGTCTGCTGTCTATCCACAGATTACCTGTCACAACGTCTACTGTCCATCCACAGGTTAACTGTCATAACGTCTACTGTCCATCCACAGGTTAACTGTCACAATATCTGCCGTCTATCCACAGGTTAACTGTCACAACATCTACTGTCTATCCACAGGTTAACTGTCATAGCATCTGCCGTCTATCCCCAGACTAATTGTCAAAACATCTACTGTCTATCCACGGGTTAACTGTCATAACGTCTAATGTCTATCCACAGGTTAACTGTCATAATGTCTGCTGTCTATCCACAGGTTAACTGTCATAACATCTACTGTCTATCCACAGGTTAACTGTCATAACATCTACTGTCTAGCCACAGGTTAACTGTCATAACATCTACTGTCAATCCACAGGTTAACTGTCATAACATCTACTGTCTATCCACAGGTTAACTGTCATAACGTCTACTGTCTATCCACAGGCTAATTGTCATAATAGCTACTGTATATCCACAGATTAACTGCCATAACGTCTGCTGTCTATCCACAGGTTAACTGCCATAGCATCTGCCATCTATCCACAGGTTAACTGTCATAACATCTACTGTCTATCCACAGGTTAACTGTCAGAACATCTACTGTCTGTCCACAGGTTAACTGTCATAACATCTACTGTCTATCCACAGGTTAACTGTCATAACATCTACTGTCTATCCACAAGTTAACTGTCATAACATCTACTGTCTGTCCACAGGTTAACTGTCATAACATCTACTGTCTATCCACAGGTTAACTGTCATAACATCTACTGTCTATCCACAGGTTAACTGTCATAGCATCTGCCATCTATCCACAGGTTAACTGTCATAACGTCTGCTGTCTATCCACAGATTACCTGTCACAACGTCTACTGTCCATCCACAGGTTAACTGTCATAACGTCTACTGTCCATCCACAGGTTAACTGTCATAACCTACTGTCCATCCACAGGTTAACTGTCATAACGTCTACTGTCCATCCACAGGTTAACTGTCATAACCTACTGTCTATCCACAGGTTAACTGTCATAACATCTACTGTCTATCCACAGATTACCTGTCACAACATCTACTGTCTATCCACAGGTTAACTGCCATAGCATCTGCCATCTATCCACAGGTTAACTGTCATAACATCTACTGTCTGTCCACAGGTTAACTGTCATAACATCTACTGTCTATCCACAGGTTAACTGTTATAACATCTACTGTCTATCCACAAGTTAACTGTCATAACATCTACTGTCTATCCACAGATTACCTGTCACAACATCTACTGTCTATCCACAGGTTAACTGTCATAACATCTACTGTCTATCCACAAGTTAACTGTCATAACATCTACTGTCTGTCCACAGGTTAACTGTCATAACATCTACTGTCTATCCACAGGTTAACTGTCATAACATCTACTGTCTATCCACAGGTTAACTGTCATAGCATCTGCCATCTATCCACAGGTTAACTGTCATAACGTCTGCTGTCTATCCACAGATTACCTGTCACAACGTCTACTGTCTATCCACAGGTTAACTGTCATATAATCTACTGTCTATCCACAGGTTAACTGTCATAACGTCTACTGTCTATCCACAGGTTAACTGTCATAACGTCTACTGTCTATCCACAGGTTAACTGTCATAACATCTACTGTCTGTCCACAGATTAACTGTCATAGCATCTACTGTCTATCCACAGGTTAACTGTCATAACAACTGTCATAACATCTACTGTCTATCCACAGATTACCTGTCACAACATATACTGTCTATCCACAGGTTAACTGTCATAACATCTACTGTCTACCCACATGTTAACTGTCATAACGTCTACTGTCCATCCACAGGTTAACTGTCATAACATCTACTGTCTATCCACAGATTACCTGTCACAACATCTACTGTCTATCCACAGGTTAACTGTCATAGCATCTGCCATCTATCCACAGGTTAACTGTCATAACGTCTGCTGTCTATCCACAGATTACCTGTCACAACGTCTACTGTCCATCCACAGGTTAACTGTCATAACGTCTACTGTCCATCCACAGGTTAACTGTCATAACCTACTGTCCATCCACAGGTTAACTGTCATAACGTCTACTGTCCATCCACAGGTTAACTGTCATAACCTACTGTCTATCCACAGGTTAACTGTCATAACATCTACTGTCTATCCACAGATTACCTGTCACAACATCTACTGTCTATCCACAGGTTAACTGCCATAGCATCTGCCATCTATCCACAGGTTAACTGTCATAACATCTACTGTCTGTCCACAGGTTAACTGTCATAACATCTACTGTCTATCCACAGGTTAACTGTTATAACATCTACTGTCTATCCACAAGTTAACTGTCATAACATCTACTGTCTATCCACAGATTACCTGTCACAACATCTACTGTCTATCCACAGGTTAACTGTCATAACATCTACTGTCTACCCACAGGTTAACTGTCATAACGTCTACTGTCCATCCACAGGTTAACTGTCATTAAAATCTACTGTCTATCCACAGATTACCTGTCACAACATCTACTGTCTATCCACAGGTTAACTGTCATAGCATCTGCCATCTATCCACAGGTTAACTGTCATAACGTCTGCTGTCTATCCACAGATTACCTGTCACAACGTCTACTGTCCATCCACAGGTTAACTGTCATAACGTCTACTTTCTATCCACAGGTTAACTGTCATAACGTCTACTGTCTATCCACAGGTTAACTGTCATAACATCTACTGTCTGTCCACAGGTTAACTGTCATAACATCTACTGTCTATCCACAGGTTAACTGTCATAACATCTACTGTCTATCCACAGGTTAACTGTCATAACATCTACTGTCTATCCACAGATTACCTGTCACAACATATACTGTCTATCCACAGGTTAACTGTCATAACATCTACTGTCTACCCACATGTTAACTGTCATAACGTCTACTGTCCATCCACAGGTTAACTGTCATAACATCTACTGTCTATCCACAGATTACCTGTCACAACATATACTGTCTATCCACAGGTTAACTGTCATAGCATCTGCCATCTATCCACAGGTTAACTGTCATAACGTCTGCTGTCTATCCACAGATTACCTGTCACAACGTCTACTGTCCATCCACAGGTTAACTGTCATAACGTCTACTGTCCATCCACAGGTTAACTGTCACAATATCTGCTGTCTATCCACAGGTTAACTGTCATAGCATCTGCCGTCTATCCCCAGACTAATTGTCAAAACATCTACTGTCTATCCACGGGTTAACTGTCATAACGTCTAATGTCTATCCACAGGTTAACTGTCATAATGTCTGCTGTCTATCCACAGGTTAACTGTCATAACATCTACTGTCTATCCACAGGTTAACTGTCATAACATCTACTGTCTAGCCACAGGTTAACTGTCATAACATCTACTGTCAATCCACAGGTTAACTGTCATAACATCTACTGTCTATCCACAGGTTAACTGTCATAACGTCTACTGTCTATCCACAGGCTAATTGTCATAATAGCTACTGTATATCCACAGATTAACTGCCATAACGTCTGCTGTCTATCCACAGGTTAACTGCCATAGCATCTGCCATCTATCCACAGGTTAACTGTCATAACATCTACTGTCTATCCACAGGTTAACTGTCATAACATCTACTGTCTGTCCACAGGTTAACTGTCATAACATCTACTGTCTATCCACAGGTTAACTGTCATAACATCTACTGTCTATCCACAAGTTAACTGTCATAACATCTACTGTCTGTCCACAGGTTAACTGTCATAACATCTACTGTCTATCCACAGGTTAACTGTCATAACATCTACTGTCTATCCACAGGTTAACTGTCATAGCATCTGCCATCTATCCACAGGTTAACTGTCATAACGTCTGCTGTCTATCCACAGATTACCTGTCACAACGTCTACTGTCCATCCACAGGTTAACTGTCATAACGTCTACTGTCCATCCACAGGTTAACTGTCATAACCTACTGTCCATCCACAGGTTAACTGTCATAACGTCTACTGTCCATCCACAGGTTAACTGTCATAACCTACTGTCTATCCACAGGTTAACTGTCATAACATCTACTGTCTATCCACAGATTACCTGTCACAACATCTACTGTCTATCCACAGGTTAACTGCCATAGCATCTGCCATCTATCCACAGGTTAACTGTCATAACATCTACTGTCTGTCCACAGGTTAACTGTCATAACATCTACTGTCTATCCACAGGTTAACTGTTATAACATCTACTGTCTATCCACAAGTTAACTGTCATAACATCTACTGTCTATCCACAGATTACCTGTCACAACATCTACTGTCTATCCACAGGTTAACTGTCATAACATCTACTGTCTACCCACAGGTTAACTGTCATAACGTCTACTGTCCATCCACAGGTTAACTGTCATTAAAATCTACTGTCTATCCACAGATTACCTGTCACAACATCTACTGTCTATCCACAGGTTAACTGTCATAGCATCTGCCATCTATCCACAGGTTAACTGTCATAACGTCTGCTGTCTATCCACAGATTACCTGTCACAACGTCTACTGTCCATCCACAGGTTAACTGTCATAACGTCTACTGTCTATCCACAGGTTAACTGTCATAACGTCTACTGTCCATCCACAGGTTAACTGTCATAACATCTACTGTCTATCCACAGATTACCTGTCACAACATATACTGTCTATCCACAGGTTAACTGTCATAGCATCTGCCATCTATCCACAGGTTAACTGTCATAACGTCTGCTGTCTATCCACAGATTACCTGTCACAACGTCTACTGTCCATCCACAGGTTAACTGTCATAACGTCTACTGTCCATCCACAGGTTAACTGTCACAATATCTGCTGTCTATCCACAGGTTAACTGTCACAACATCTACTGTCTATCCACAGGTTAACTGTCATAGCATCTGCCGTCTATCCCCAGACTAATTGTCAAAACATCTACTGTCTATCCACGGGTTAACTGTCATAACGTCTAATGTCTATCCACAGGTTAACTGTCATAATGTCTGCTGTCTATCCACAGGTTAACTGTCATAACATCTACTGTCTATCCACAGGTTAACTGTCATAACATCTACTGTCTAGCCACAGGTTAACTGTCATAACATCTACTGTCAATCCACAGGTTAACTGTCATAACATCTACTGTCTATCCACAGGTTAACTGTCATAACGTCTACTGTCTATCCACAGGCTAATTGTCATAATAGCTACTGTATATCCACAGATTAACTGCCATAACGTCTGCTGTCTATCCACAGGTTAACTGCCATAGCATCTGCCATCTATCCACAGGTTAACTGTCATAACATCTACTGTCTATCCACAGGTTAACTGTCATAACATCTACTGTCTGTCCACAGGTTAACTGTCATAACATCTACTGTCTATCCACAGGTTAACTGTCATAACATCTACTGTCTATCCACAAGTTAACTGTCATAACATCTACTGTCTGTCCACAGGTTAACTGTCATAACATCTACTGTCTATCCACAGGTTAACTGTCATAACATCTACTGTCTATCCACAGATTACCTGTCACAACGTCTACTGTCCATCCACAGGTTAACTGTCATAACGTCTACTGTCCATCCACAGGTTAACTGTCACAATATCTGCTGTCTATCCACAGGTTAACTGTCACAACATCTACTGTCTATCCACAGGTTAACTGTCATAGCATCTGCCGTCTATCCCCAGACTAATTGTCAAAACATCTACTGTCTATCCACAGGTTAACTGTCATAACGTCTAATGTCTATCCACAGGTTAACTGTCATAATGTCTGCTGTCTATCCACAGGTTAACTGTCATAACATCTACTGTCTATCCACAGGTTAACTGTCATAACATCTACTGTCTAGCCACAGGTTAACTGTCACAATATCTGCTGTCTATCCACAGGTTAACTGTCACAACATCTACTGTCTATCCACAGGTTAACTGTCATAGCATCTGCCGTCTATCCCCAGACTAATTGTCAAAACATCTACTGTCTATCCACGGGTTAACTGTCATAACGTCTAATGTCTATCCACAGGTTAACTGTCATAATGTCTGCTGTCTATCCACAGGTTAACTGTCATAACATCTACTGTCTATCCACAGGTTAACTGTCATAACATCTACTGTCTAGCCACAGGTTAACTGTCATAACATCTACTGTCAATCCACAGGTTAACTGTCATAACATCTACTGTCTATCCACAGGTTAACTGTCATAACGTCTACTGTCTATCCACAGGCTAATTGTCATAATAGCTACTGTATATCCACAGATTAACTGCCATAACGTCTGCTGTCTATCCACAGGTTAACTGCCATAGCATCTGCCATCTATCCACAGGTTAACTGTCATAACATCTACTGTCTATCCACAGGTTAACTGTCATAACATCTACTGTCTGTCCACAGGTTACCTGTCATAACATCTACTGTCTATCCACAGGTTAACTGTCATAACATCTACTGTCTATCCACAAGTTAACTGTCATAACATCTACTGTCTGTCCACAGGTTAACTGTCATAACATCTACTGTCTATCCACAGGTTAACTGTCATAACATCTACTGTCTATCCACAGGTGAACTGTCATAGCATCTGCCATCTATCCACAGGTTAACTGTCATAACGTCTACTGTCCATCCACAGGTTAACTGTCATAACCTACTGTCCATCCACAGGTTAACTGTCATAACGTCTACTGTCCATCCACAGGTTAACTGTCATAACCTACTGTCTATCCACAGGTTAACTGTCATAACATCTACTGTCTATCCACAGATTACCTGTCACAACATCTACTGTCTATCCACAGGTTAACTGCCATAGCATCTGCCATCTATCCACAGGTTAACTGTCATAACATCTACTGTCTGTCCACAGGTTAACTGTCATAACATCTACTGTCTATCCACAGGTTAACTGTTATAACATCTACTGTCTATCCACAAGTTAACTGTCATAACATCTACTGTCTATCCACAGATTACCTGTCACAACATCTACTGTCTATCCACAGGTTAACTGTCATAACATCTACTGTCTACCCACAGGTTAACTGTCATAACGTCTACTGTCCATCCACAGGTTAACTGTCATTAAAATCTACTGTCTATCCACAGATTACCTGTCACAACATCTACTGTCTATCCACAGGTTAACTGTCATAGCATCTGCCATCTATCCACAGGTTAACTGTCATAACGTCTGCTGTCTATCCACAGATTACCTGTCACAACGTCTACTGTCCATCCACAGGTTAACTGTCATAACGTCTACTGTCTATCCACAGGTTAACTGTCATAACATCTACTGTCTATCCACAGATTACCTGTCACAACATATACTGTCTATCCACAGGTTAACTGTCATAACATCTACTGTCTACCCACATGTTAACTGTCATAACGTCTACTGTCCATCCACAGGTTAACTGTCATAACATCTACTGTCTATCCACAGATTACCTGTCACAACATATACTGTCTATCCACAGGTTAACTGTCATAGCATCTGCCATCTATCCACAGGTTAACTGTCATAACGTCTGCTGTCTATCCACAGATTACCTGTCACAACGTCTACTGTCCATCCACAGGTTAACTGTCATAACGTCTACTGTCCATCCACAGGTTAACTGTCACAATATCTGCTGTCTATCCACAGGTTAACTGTCACAACATCTACTGTCTATCCACAGGTTAACTGTCATAACATCTACTGTCTATCCACAGGTTAACTGTCATAACATCTACTGTCTAGCCACAGGTTAACTGTCACAATATCTGCTGTCTATCCACAGGTTAACTGTCACAACATCTACTGTCTATCCACAGGTTAACTGTCATAGCATCTGCCGTCTATCCCCAGACTAATTGTCAAAACATCTACTGTCTATCCACGGGTTAACTGTCATAACGTCTGCTGTCTATCCACAGGTTAACTGTCATAACATCTACTGTCTATCCACAGGTTAACTGTCATAACATCTACTGTCTAGCCACAGGTTAACTGTCATAACATCTACTGTCAATCCACAGGTTAACTGTCATAACATCTACTGTCTATCCACAGGTTAACTGTCATAACGTCTACTGTCTATCCACAGGCTAATTGTCATAACAGCTACTGTATATCCACAGATTAACTGCCATAACGTCTGCTGTCTATCCACAGGTTAACTGCCATAGCATCTGCCATCTATCCACAGGTTAACTGTCATAACATCTACTGTCTATCCACAGGTTAACTGTCATAACATCTACTGTCTGTCCACAGGTTAACTGTCATAACATCTACTGTCTATCCACAGGTTAACTGTCATAACATCTACTGTCTATCCACAAGTTAACTGTCATAACATCTACTGTCTATCCACAGGTGAACTGTCATAGCATCTGCCATCTATCCACAGGTTAACTGTCATAACGTCTGCTGTCTATCCACAGATTACCTGTCACAACGTCTACTGTCCATCCACAGGTTAACTGTCATAACGTCTACTGTCCATCCACAGGTTAACTGTCATAACCTACTGTCCATCCACAGGTTAACTGTCATAACGTCTACTGTCCATCCACAGGTTAACTGTCATAACCTACTGTCTATCCACAGGTTAACTGTCATAACATCTACTGTCTATCCACAGATTACCTGTCACAACATCTACTGTCTATCCACAGGTTAACTGCCATAGCATCTGCCATCTATCCACAGGTTAACTGTCATAACATCTACTGTCTGTCCACAGGTTAACTGTCATAACATCTACTGTCTATCCACAGGTTAACTGTTATAACATCTACTGTCTATCCACAAGTTAACTGTCATAACATCTACTGTCTATCCACAGATTACCTGTCACAACATCTACTGTCTATCCACAGGTTAACTGTCATAACATCTACTGTCTACCCACAGGTTAACTGTCATAACGTCTACTGTCCATCCACAGGTTAACTGTCATTAAAATATACTGTCTATCCACAGATTACCTGTCACAACATCTACTGTCTATCCACAGGTTAACTGTCATAGCATCTGCCATCTATCCACAGGTTAACTGTCATAACGTCTGCTGTCTATCCACAGATTACCTGTCACAACGTCTACTGTCCATCCACAGGTTAACTGTCATAACGTCTACTGTCTATCCACAGGTTAACTGTCATAACATCTACTGTCTATCCACAGATTACCTGTCACAACATATACTGTCTATCCACAGGTTAACTGTCATAACATCTACTGTCTACCCACATGTTAACTGTCATAACGTCTACTGTCCATCCACAGGTTAACTGTCATAACATCTACTGTCTATCCACAGATTACCTGTCACAACATATACTGTCTATCCACAGGTTAACTGTCATAGCATCTGCCATCTATCCACAGGTTAACTGTCATAACGTCTGCTGTCTATCCACAGATTACCTGTCACAACGTCTACTGTCCATCCACAGGTTAACTGTCATAACGTCTACTGTCCATCCACAGGTTAACTGTCACAATATCTGCTGTCTATCCACAGGTTAACTGTCACAACATCTACTGTCTATCCACAGGTTAACTGTCATAACATCTACTGTCTATCCACAGGTTAACTGTCATAACATCTACTGTCTAGCCACAGGTTAACTGTCACAATATCTGCTGTCTATCCACAGGTTAACTGTCACAACATCTACTGTCTATCCACAGGTTAACTGTCATAGCATCTGCCGTCTATCCCCAGACTAATTGTCAAAACATCTACTGTCTATCCACGGGTTAACTGTCATAACGTCTGCTGTCTATCCACAGGTTAACTGTCATAACATCTACTGTCTATCCACAGGTTAACTGTCATAACATCTACTGTCTAGCCACAGGTTAACTGTCATAACATCTACTGTCAATCCACAGGTTAACTGTCATAACATCTACTGTCTATCCACAGGTTAACTGTCATAACGTCTACTGTCTATCCACAGGCTAATTGTCATAACAGCTACTGTATATCCACAGATTAACTGCCATAACGTCTGCTGTCTATCCACAGGTTAACTGCCATAGCATCTGCCATCTATCCACAGGTTAACTGTCATAACATCTACTGTCTATCCACAGGTTAACTGTCATAACATCTACTGTCTGTCCACAGGTTAACTGTCATAACATCTACTGTCTATCCACAGGTTAACTGTCATAACATCTACTGTCTATCCACAAGTTAACTGTCATAACATCTACTGTCTATCCACAGATTACCTGTCACAACATCTACTGTCTATCCACAGGTTAACTGTCATAACATCTACTGTCTACCCACAGGTTAACTGTCATAACGTCTACTGTCCATCCACAGGTTAACTGTCATTAAAATCTACTGTCTATCCACAGATTACCTGTCACAACATCTACTGTCTATCCACAGGTTAACTGCCATAGCATCTGCCATCTATCCACAGGTTAACTGTCATAACATCTACTGTCTATCCACAGGTTAACTGTCATAACATCTACTGTATATCCACAGATTACCTGTCACAACATCTACTGTCTATCCACAGGTTAACTGCCATAGCATCTGCCATCTATCCACAGGTTAACTGTCATAGCATCTGCCGTCTATCCCCAGACTAATTGTCAAAACATCTACTGTCTATCCACGGGTTAACTGTCATAACGTCTAATGTCTATCCACAGGTTAACTGTCATAATGTCTGCTGTCTATCCACAGGTTAACTGTCATAACATCTACTGTCTATCCACAGGTTAACTGTCATAACATCTACTGTCTAGCCACAGGTTAACTGTCATAACATCTACTGTCAATCCACAGGTTAACTGTCATAACATCTACTGTCTATCCACAGGTTAACTGTCATAACGTCTACTGTCTATCCACAGGTTAACTGTCATAACGTCTACTGTCTATCCACAGGTTAACTGTCATAACATCTACTGTCTAGCCACAGGTTAACTGTCATAACATCTACTGTCAATCCACAGGTTAACTGTCATAACATCTACTGTCTATCCACAGGTTAACTGTCATAACGTCTACTGTCTATCCACAGGTTAACTGTCATAACATCTACTGTCTATCCACAGGTTAACTGTCATAACATCTACTGTCTAGCCACAGGTTAACTGTCACAATATCTGCTGTCTATCCACAGGTTAACTGTCACAACATCTACTGTCTATCCACAGGTTAACTGTCATAACATCTACTGTCTAGCCACAGGTTAACTGTCATAACATCTACTGTCAATCCACAGGTTAACTGTCATAACATCTACTGTCTATCCACAGGTTAACTGTCATAACGTCTACTGTCTATCCACAGGCTAATTGTCATAACAGCTACTGTATATCCACAGATTAACTGCCATAACGTCTGCTGTCTATCCACAGGTTAACTGCCATAGCATCTGCCATCTATCCACAGGTTAACTGTCATAACATCTACTGTCTATCCACAGGTTAACTGTCATAACATCTACTGTCTGTCCACAGGTTAACTGTCATAACATCTACTGTCTATCCACAGGTTAACTGTCATAACATCTACTGTCTATCCACAAGTTAACTGTCATAACATCTACTGTCTATCCACAGATTACCTGTCACAACATCTACTGTCTATCCACAGGTTAACTGTCATAACATCTACTGTCTACCCACAGGTTAACTGTCATAACGTCTACTGTCCATCCACAGGTTAACTGTCATTAAAATCTACTGTCTATCCACAGATTACCTGTCACAACATCTACTGTCTATCCACAGGTTAACTGCCATAGCATCTGCCATCTATCCACAGGTTAACTGTCATAACATCTACTGTCTATCCACAGGTTAACTGTCATAACATCTACTGTCTATCCACAGATTACCTGTCACAACATCTACTGTCTATCCACAGGTTAACTGCCATAGCATCTGCCATCTATCCACAGGTTAACTGTCATAGCATCTGCCGTCTATCCCCAGACTAATTGTCAAAACATCTACTGTCTATCCACGGGTTAACTGTCATAACGTCTAATGTCTATCCACAGGTTAACTGTCATAATGTCTGCTGTCTATCCACAGGTTAACTGTCATAACATCTACTGTCTATCCACAGGTTAACTGTCATAACATCTACTGTCTAGCCACAGGTTAACTGTCATAACATCTACTGTCAATCCACAGGTTAACTGTCATAACATCTACTGTCTATCCACAGGTTAACTGTCATAACGTCTACTGTCTATCCACAGGTTAACTGTCATAACGTCTACTGTCTATCCACAGGTTAACTGTCATAACATCTACTGTCTGTCCACAGATTAACTGTCATAGCATCTACTGTCTATCCACAGGTTAACTGTCATAACAACTGTCATAACATCTACTGTCTATCCACAGATTACCTGTCACAACATATACTGTCTATCCACAGGTTAACTGTCATAACATCTACTGTCTACCCACATGTTAACTGTCATAACGTCTACTGTCCATCCACAGGTTAACTGTCATAACATCTACTGTCTATCCACAGATTACCTGTCACAACATCTACTGTCTATCCACAGGTTAACTGTCATAGCATCTGCCATCTATCCACAGGTTAACTGTCATAACGTCTGCTGTCTATCCACAGATTACCTGTCACAACGTCTACTGTCCATCCACAGGTTAACTGTCATAACGTCTACTGTCCATCCACAGGTTAACTGTCATAACCTACTGTCCATCCACAGGTTAACTGTCATAACGTCTACTGTCCATCCACAGGTTAACTGTCATAACCTACTGTCTATCCACAGGTTAACTGTCATAACATCTACTGTCTATCCACAGATTACCTGTCACAACATCTACTGTCTATCCACAGGTTAACTGCCATAGCATCTGCCATCTATCCACAGGTTAACTGTCATAACATCTACTGTCTGTCCACAAGTTAACTGTCATAACATCTACTGTCTATCCACAGATTACCTGTCACAACATCTACTGTCTATCCACAGGTTAACTGTCATAACATCTACTGTCTACCCACAGGTTAACTGTCATAACGTCTACTGTCCATCCACAGGTTAACTGTCATTAAAATCTACTGTCTATCCACAGATTACCTGTCACAACATCTACTGTCTATCCACAGGTTAACTGTCATAGCATCTGCCATCTATCCACAGGTTAACTGTCATAACGTCTGCTGTCTATCCACAGATTACCTGTCACAACGTCTACTGTCCATCCACAGGTTAACTGTCATAACGTCTACTGTCTATCCACAGGTTAACTGTCATAACGTCTACTGTCTATCCACAAGTTAACTGTCATAACATCTACTGTCTATCCACAGATTACCTGTCACAACATCTACTGTCTATCCACAGGTTAACTGTCATAACATCTACTGTCTACCCACAGGTTAACTGTCATAACGTCTACTGTCCATCCACAGGTTAACTGTCATTAAAATCTACTGTCTATCCACAGATTACCTGTCACAACATCTACTGTCTATCCACAGGTTAACTGTCATAGCATCTGCCATCTATCCACAGGTTAACTGTCATAACGTCTGCTGTCTATCCACAGATTACCTGTCACAACGTCTACTGTCCATCCACAGGTTAACTGTCATAACGTCTACTGTCTATCCACAGGTTAACTGTCATAACGTCTACTGTCTATCCACAGGTTAACTGTCATAACATCTACTGTCTGTCCACAGGTTAACTGTCATAACATCTACTGTCTATCCACAGGTTAACTGTCATAACATCTACTGTCTATCCACAGGTTAACTGTCATAACATCTACTGTCTATCCACAGATTACCTGTCACAACATATACTGTCTATCCACAGGTTAACTGTCATAACATCTACTGTCTACCCACATGTTAACTGTCATAACGTCTACTGTCCATCCACAGGTTAACTGTCACAACATCTACTGTCTATCCACAGGTTAACTGTCATAGCATCTGCCGTCTATCCCCAGACTAATTGTCAAAACATCTACTGTCTATCCACGGGTTAACTGTCATAACGTCTAATGTCTATCCACAGGTTAACTGTCATAATGTCTGCTGTCTATCCACAGGTTAACTGTCATAACATCTACTGTCTATCCACAGGTTAACTGTCATAACGTCTACTGTCTAGCCACAGGTTAACTGTCACAATATCTGCTGTCTATCCACAGGTTAACTGTCACAACATCTACTGTCTATCCACAGGTTAACTGTCATAGCATCTGCCGTCTATCCCCAGACTAATTGTCAAAACATCTACTGTCTATCCACGGGTTAACTGTCATAACGTCTAATGTCTATCCACAGGTTAACTGTCATAATGTCTGCTGTCTATCCACAGGTTAACTGCCATAGCATCTGCCATCTATCCACAGGTTAACTGTCATAACATCTACTGTCTATCCACAGGTTAACTGTCATAACATCTACTGTCTGTCCACAGGTTAACTGTCATAACATCTACTGTCTATCCACAGGTTAACTGTCATAACATCTACTGTCTATCCACAAGTTAACTGTCATAACATCTACTGTCTATCCACAGATTACCTGTCACAACATCTACTGTCTATCCACAGGTTAACTGTCATAACATCTACTGTCTACCCACAGGTTAACTGTCATAACGTCTACTGTCCATCCACAGGTTAACTGTCATTAAAATCTACTGTCTATCCACAGATTACCTGTCACAACATCTACTGTCTATCCACAGGTTAACTGCCATAGCATCTGCCATCTATCCACAGGTTAACTGTCATAACATCTACTGTCTATCCACAGGTTAACTGTCATAACATCTACTGTCTATCCACAGATTACCTGTCACAACATCTACTGTCTATCCACAGGTTAACTGCCATAGCATCTGCCATCTATCCACAGGTTAACTGTCATAGCATCTGCCGTCTATCCCCAGACTAATTGTCAAAACATCTACTGTCTATCCACGGGTTAACTGTCATAACGTCTAATGTCTATCCACAGGTTAACTGTCATAATGTCTGCTGTCTATCCACAGGTTAACTGTCATAACATCTACTGTCTATCCACAGGTTAACTGTCATAACATCTACTGTCTAGCCACAGGTTAACTGTCATAACATCTACTGTCAATCCACAGGTTAACTGTCATAACATCTACTGTCTATCCACAGGTTAACTGTCATAACGTCTACTGTCTATCCACAGGCTAATTGTCATAACAGCTACTGTATATCCACAGATTAACTGTCATAACGTCTGCTGTCTATCCACATGTTAACTGTCATAATATCTACTGTCTATGCACAGGTTAACTGTCACAATATCTGCTGTCTATCCACAGCATAACTTTCAAAAGATCTACTGTCTGGCCACAGGTTAACTGTCATAGCATCTGCTCTCTATCCACAGATTAACTGTTATAACGTCTGCTGTCTATCCACAGATTACCTGTCACAACGTCTACTGTCTATCCACAGGTTAACTGTCATATAATCTACTGTCTATCCACAGGTTAACTGTCATAACGTCTACTGTCTATCCACAGGTTAACTGTCATAACGTCTACTGTCTATCCACAGGTTAACTGTCATAACATCTACTGTCTGTCCACAGATTAACTGTCATAGCATCTACTGTCTATCCACAGGTTAACTGTCATAACAACTGTCATAACATCTACTGTCTATCCACAGATTACCTGTCACAACATATACTGTCTATCCACAGGTTAACTGTCATAACATCTACTGTCTACCCACATGTTAACTGTCATAACGTCTACTGTCCATCCACAGGTTAACTGTCATAACATCTACTGTCTATCCACAGATTACCTGTCACAACATCTACTGTCTATCCACAGGTTAACTGTCATAGCATCTGCCATCTATCCACAGGTTAACTGTCATAACGTCTGCTGTCTATCCACAGGTTACCTGTCACAACGTCTACTGTCCATCCACAGGTTAACTGTCATAACGTCTACTGTCCATCCACAGGTTAACTGTCATAACCTACTGTCCATCCACAGGTTAACTGTCATAACGTCTACTGTCCATCCACAGGTTAACTGTCATAACCTACTGTCTATCCACAGGTTAACTGTCATAACATCTACTGTCTATCCACAGATTACCTGTCACAACATCTACTGTCTATCCACAGGTTAACTGCCATAGCATCTGCCATCTATCCACAGGTTAACTGTCATAACATCTACTGTCTGTCCACAGGTTAACTGTCATAACATCTACTGTCTATCCACAGATTACCTGTCACAACATCTACTGTCTATCCACAGGTTAACTGTCATAGCATCTGCCATCTATCCACAGGTTAACTGTCATAACGTCTGCTGTCTATCCACAGATTACCTGTCACAACGTCTACTGTCCATCCACAGGTTAACTGTCATAACGTCTACTGTCTATCCACAGGTTAACTGTCATAACGTCTACTGTCTATCCACAGGTTAACTGTCATAACATCTACTGTCTGTCCACAGGTTAACTGTCATAACATCTACTGTCTATCCACAGGTTAACTGTCATAACATCTACTGTCTATCCACAGGTTAACTGTCATAACATCTACTGTCTATCCACAGATTACCTGTCACAACATATACTGTCTATCCACAGGTTAACTGTCATAACATCTACTGTCTACCCACATGTTAACTGTCATAACGTCTACTGTCCATCCACAGGTTAACTGTCATAACATCTACTGTCTATCCACAGATTACCTGTCACAACATATACTGTCTATCCACAGGTTAACTGTCATAGCATCTGCCATCTATCCACAGGTTAACTGTCATAACGTCTGCTGTCTATCCACAGATTACCTGTCACAACGTCTACTGTCCATCCACAGGTTAACTGTCATAACGTCTACTGTCCATCCACAGGTTAACTGTCATAACGTCTACTGTCCATCCACAGGTTAACTGTCATAACCTACTGTCTATCCACAGGTTAACTGTTATAACATCTACTGTCTATCCACAGATTACCTGTCACAACATCTACTGTCTATCCACAGGTTAACTGCCATAGCATCTGCCATCTATCCACAGGTTAACTGTCATAACATCTACTGTCTACCCACAGGTTAACTGTCATAACATCTACTGTCTACCCACAGGTTAACTGTCATAACGTCTACTGTCCATCCACAGGTTAACTGTCATAACCTACTGTCTATCCACAGGTTAACTGTCATAACATCTACTGTCTATCCACAGATTACCTGTCACAACATCTACTGTCTATCCACAGGTTAACTGCCATAGCATCTGCCATCTATCCACAGGTTAACTTTCATAACATCTACTGTCTGTCCACAGGTTAACTGTCATAACATCTACTGTCTATCCACAGGTTAACTGTTATAACATCTACTGTCTATCCACAAGTTAACTGTCATAACATCTACTGTCTATCCACAGATTACCTGTCACAACATCTACTGTCTATCCACAGGTTAACTGTCATAACATCTACTGTCTACCCACAGGTTAACTGTCATAACGTCTACTGTCCATCCACAGGTTAACTGTCATTAAAATCTACTGTCTATCCACAGATTACCTGTCACAACATCTACTGTCTATCCACAGGTTAACTGTCATAACATCTACTGTCTAGCCACAGGTTAACTGTCACAATATCTGCTGTCTATCCACAGGTTAACTGTCACAACATCTACTGTCTATCCACAGGTTAACTGTCATAGCATCTGCCGTCTATCCCCAGACTAATTGTCAAAACATCTACTGTCTATCCACGGGTTAACTGTCATAACGTCTAATGTCTATCCACAGGTTAACTGTCATAATGTCTGCTGTCTATCCACAGGTTAACTGTCATAACATCTACTGTCTATCCACAGGTTAACTGTCATAACATCTACTGTCTAGCCACAGGTTAACTGTCATAACATCTACTGTCAATCCACAGGTTAACTGTCATAACATCTACTGTCTATCCACAGGTTAACTGTCATAACGTCTACTGTCTATCCACAGGCTAATTGTCATAACAGCTACTGTATATCCACAGATTAACTGCCATAACGTCTGCTGTCTATCCACAGGTTAACTGCCATAGCATCTGCCATCTATCCACAGGTTAACTGTCATAACATCTACTGTCTATCCACAGGTTAACTGTCATAACATCTACTGTCTGTCCACAGGTTAACTGTCATAACATCTACTGTCTATCCACAGGTTAACTGTCATAACATCTACTGTCTATCCACAAGTTAACTGTCATAACATCTACTGTCTATCCACAGATTACCTGTCACAACATCTACTGTCTATCCACAGGTTAACTGTCATAACATCTACTGTCTACCCACAGGTTAACTGTCATAACGTCTACTGTCCATCCACAGGTTAACTGTCATTAAAATCTACTGTCTATCCACAGATTACCTGTCACAACATCTACTGTCTATCCACAGGTTAACTGCCATAGCATCTGCCATCTATCCACAGGTTAACTGTCATAACATCTACTGTCTATCCACAGGTTAACTGTCATAACATCTACTGTCTATCCACAGATTACCTGTCACAACATCTACTGTCTATCCACAGGTTAACTGCCATAGCATCTGCCATCTATCCACAGGTTAACTGTCATAGCATCTGCCGTCTATCCCCAGACTAATTGTCAAAACATCTACTGTCTATCCACGGGTTAACTGTCATAACGTCTAATGTCTATCCACAGGTTAACTGTCATAATGTCTGCTGTCTATCCACAGGTTAACTGTCATAACATCTACTGTCTATCCACAGGTTAACTGTCATAACATCTACTGTCTAGCCACAGGTTAACTGTCATAACATCTACTGTCAATCCACAGGTTAACTGTCATAACATCTACTGTCTATCCACAGATTAACTGTCATAACGTCTACTGTCTATCCACAGGCTAATTGTCATAACAGCTACTGTATATCCACAGATTAACTGTCATAACGTCTGCTGTCTATCCACATGTTAACTGTCATAATATCTACTGTCTATGCACAGGTTAACTGTCACAATATCTGCTGTCTATCCACAGCATAACTTTCAAAAGATCTACTGTCTGGCCACAGGTTAACTGTCATAGCATCTGCTCTCTATCCACAGATTAACTGTTATAACGTCTGCTGTCTATCCACAGATTACCTGTCACAACGTCTACTGTCTATCCACAGGTTAACTGTCATATAATCTACTGTCTATCCACAGGTTAACTGTCATAACGTCTACTGTCTATCCACGGGTTAACTGTCATAACGTCTAATGTCTATCCACAGGTTAACTGTCATAATGTCTGCTGTCTATCCACAGGTTAACTGTCATAACATCTACTGTCTATCCACAGGTTAACTGTCATAACATCTACTGTCTAGCCACAGGTTAACTGTCATAACATCTACTGTCAATCCACAGGTTAACTGTCATAACATCTACTGTCTATCCACAGATTAACTGTCATAACGTCTACTGTCTATCCACAGGCTAATTGTCATAACAGCTACTGTATATCCACAGATTAACTGTCATAACGTCTGCTGTCTATCCACATGTTAACTGTCATAATATCTACTGTCTATGCACAGGTTAACTGTCACAATATCTGCTGTCTATCCACAGCATAACTTTCAAAAGATCTACTGTCTGGCCACAGGTTAACTGTCATAGCATCTGCTCTCTATCCACAGATTAACTGTTATAACGTCTGCTGTCTATCCACAGATTACCTGTCACAACGTCTACTGTCTATCCACAGGTTAACTGTCATATAATCTACTGTCTATCCACAGGTTAACTGTCATAACGTCTACTGTCTATCCACAGGTTAACTGTCATAACATCTACTGTCTATCCACAGGTTAACTGCCATAGCATCTGCCATCTATCCACAGGTTAACTTTCATAACATCTACTGTCTGTCCACAGGTTAACTGTCATAACATCTACTGTCTATCCACAGGTTAACTGTTATAACATCTACTGTCTATCCACAAGTTAACTGTCATAACATCTACTGTCTATCCACAGATTACCTGTCACAACATCTACTGTCTATCCACAGGTTAACTGTCATAACATCTACTGTCTACCCACAGGTTAACTGTCATAACGTCTACTGTCCATCCACAGGTTAACTGTCATTAAAATCTACTGTCTATCCACAGATTACCTGTCACAACATCTACTGTCTATCCACAGGTTAACTGTCATAACATCTACTGTCTAGCCACAGGTTAACTGTCACAATATCTGCTGTCTATCCACAGGTTAACTGTCACAACATCTACTGTCTATCCACAGGTTAACTGTCATAGCATTTGCCGTCTATCCCCAGACTAATTGTCAAAACATCTACTGTCTATCCACGGGTTAACTGTCATAACGTCTAATGTCTATCCACAGGTTAACTGTCATAATGTCTGCTGTCTATCCACAGGTTAACTGTCATAACATCTACTGTCTATCCACAGGTTAACTGTCATAACATCTACTGTCTAGCCACAGGTTAACTGTCATAACATCTACTGTCAATCCACAGGTTAACTGTCATAACATCTACTGTCTATCCACAGGTTAACTGTCATAACGTCTACTGTCTATCCACAGGCTAATTGTCATAACAGCTACTGTATATCCACAGATTAACTGCCATAACGTCTGCTGTCTATCCACAGGTTAACTGCCATAGCATCTGCCATCTATCCACAGGTTAACTGTCATAACATCTACTGTCTATCCACAGGTTAACTGTCATAACATCTACTGTCTGTCCACAGGTTAACTGTCATAACATCTACTGTCTATCCACAGGTTAACTGTCATAACATCTACTGTCTATCCACAAGTTAACTGTCATAACATCTACTGTCTATCCACAGATTACCTGTCACAACATCTACTGTCTATCCACAGGTTAACTGTCATAACATCTACTGTCTACCCACAGGTTAACTGTCATAACGTCTACTGTCCATCCACAGGTTAACTGTCATTAAAATCTACTGTCTATCCACAGATTACCTGTCACAACATCTACTGTCTATCCACAGGTTAACTGCCATAGCATCTGCCATCTATCCACAGGTTAACTGTCATAACATCTACTGTCTATCCACAGGTTAACTGTCATAACGTCTACTGTCTAGCCACAGGTTAACTGTCACAATATCTGCTGTCTATCCACAGGTTAACTGTCACAACATCTACTGTCTATCCACAGGTTAACTGTCATAACGTCTACTGTCTATCCACAGGCTAATTGTCATAACAGCTACTGTATATCCACAGATTAACTGCCATAACGTCTGCTGTCTATCCACAGGTTAACTGCCATAGCATCTGCCATCTATCCACAGGTTAACTGTCATAACATCTACTGTCTATCCACAGGTTAACTGTCATAACATCTACTGTCTGTCCACAGGTTAACTGTCATAACATCTACTGTCTATCCACAGGTTAACTGTCATAACATCTACTGTCTATCCACAAGTTAACTGTCATAACATCTACTGTCTATCCACAGATTACCTGTCACAACATCTACTGTCTATCCACAGGTTAACTGTCATAACATCTACTGTCTACCCACAGGTTAACTGTCATAACGTCTACTGTCCATCCACAGGTTAACTGTCATTAAAATCTACTGTCTATCCACAGATTACCTGTCACAACATCTACTGTCTATCCACAGGTTAACTGCCATAGCATCTGCCATCTATCCACAGGTTAACTGTCATAACATCTACTGTCTATCCACAGGTTAACTGTCATAACGTCTACTGTCTAGCCACAGGTTAACTGTCACAATATCTGCTGTCTATCCACAGGTTAACTGTCACAACATCTACTGTCTATCCACAGGTTAACTGTCATAGCATCTGCCGTCTATCCCCAGACTAATTGTCAAAACATCTACTGTCTATCCACGGGTTAACTGTCATAACGTCTAATGTCTATCCACAGGTTAACTGTCATAATGTCTGCTGTCTATCCTCAGGTTAACTGCCATAGCATCTGCCATCTATCCACAGGTTAACTGTCATAACATCTACTGTCTATCCACAGGTTAACTGTCATAACATCTACTGTCTGTCCACAGGTTAACTGTCATAACATCTACTGTCTATCCACAGGTTAACTGTCATAACATCTACTGTCTATCCACAAGTTAACTGTCATAACATCTACTGTCTATCCACAGATTACCTGTCACAACATCTACTGTCTATCCACAGGTTAACTGTCATAACATCTACTGTCTACCCACAGGTTAACTGTCATAACATCTACTGTCTATCCACAGATTACCTGTCACAACATATACTGTCTATCCACAGGTTAACTGTCATAACATCTACTGTCTACCCACATGTTAACTGTCATAACGTCTACTGTCCATCCACAGGTTAACTGTCATAACATCTACTGTCTATCCACAGATTACCTGTCACAACATATACTGTCTATCCACAGGTTAACTGTCATAGCATCTGCCATCTATCCACAGGTTAACTGTCATAACGTCTGCTGTCTATCCACAGATTACCTGTCACAACGTCTACTGTCCATCCACAGGTTAACTGTCATAACGTCTACTGTCCATCCACAGGTTAACTGTCACAATATCTGCTGTCTATCCACAGGTTAACTGTCACAACATCTACTGTCTATCCACAGGTTAACTGTCATAGCATCTGCCGTCTATCCCCAGACTAATTGTCAAAACATCTACTGTCTATCCACGGGTTAACTGTCATAACGTCTAATGTCTATCCACAGGTTAACTGTCATAATGTCTGCTGTCTATCCACAGGTTAACTGTCATAACATCTACTGTCTATCCACAGGTTAACTGTCATAACATCTACTGTCTATCCACAGGTTAACTGTCAAACGTCTACTGTCTATCCACAGGCTAATTGTCATAATAGCTACTGTATATCCACAGATTAACTGCCATAACGTCTGCTGTCTATCCACAGGTTAACTGCCATAGCATCTGCCATCTATCCACAGGTTAACTGTCATAACATCTACTGTCTATCCACAGGTTAACTGTCATAACATCTACTGTCTGTCCACAGGTTAACTGTCATAACATCTACTGTCTATCCACAGGTTAACTGTCATAACATCTACTGTCTATCCACAAGTTAACTGTCATAACATCTACTGTCTGTCCACAGGTTAACTGTCATAACATCTACTGTCTATCCACAGGTTAACTGTCATAACATCTACTGTCTATCCACAGGTTAACTGTCATAGCATCTGCCATCTATCCACAGGTTAACTGTCATAACGTCTGCTGTCTATCCACAGATTACCTGTCACAACGTCTACTGTCCATCCACAGGTTAACTGTCATAACGTCTACTGTCCATCCACAGGTTAACTGTCATAACCTACTGTCCATCCACAGGTTAACTGTCATAACGTCTACTGTCCATCCACAGGTTAACTGTCATAACCTACTGTCTATCCACAGGTTAACTGTCATAACATCTACTGTCTATCCACAGATTACCTGTCACAACATCTACTGTCTATCCACAGGTTAACTGCCATAGCATCTGCCATCTATCCACAGGTTAACTGTCATAACATCTACTGTCTGTCCACAGGTTAACTGTCATAACATCTACTGTCTATCCACAGGTTAACTGTTATAACATCTACTGTCTATCCACAAGTTAACTGTCATAACATCTACTGTCTATCCACAGATTACCTGTCACAACATCTACTGTCTATCCACAGGTTAACTGTCATAACATCTACTGTCTATCCACAAGTTAACTGTCATAACATCTACTGTCTGTCCACAGGTTAACTGTCATAACATCTACTGTCTATCCACAGGTTAACTGTCATAACATCTACTGTCTATCCACAGGTTAACTGTCATAGCATCTGCCATCTATCCACAGGTTAACTGTCATAACGTCTGCTGTCTATCCACAGATTACCTGTCACAACGTCTACTGTCTATCCACAGGTTAACTGTCATATAATCTACTGTCTATCCACAGGTTAACTGTCATAACGTCTACTGTCTATCCACAGGTTAACTGTCATAACGTCTACTGTCTATCCACAGGTTAACTGTCATAACATCTACTGTCTGTCCACAGATTAACTGTCATAGCATCTACTGTCTATCCACAGGTTAACTGTCATAACAACTGTCATAACATCTACTGTCTATCCACAGATTACCTGTCACAACATATACTGTCTATCCACAGGTTAACTGTCATAACATCTACTGTCTACCCACATGTTAACTGTCATAACGTCTACTGTCCATCCACAGGTTAACTGTCATAACATCTACTGTCTATCCACAGATTACCTGTCACAACATCTACTGTCTATCCACAGGTTAACTGTCATAGCATCTGCCATCTATCCACAGGTTAACTGTCATAACGTCTGCTGTCTATCCACAGATTACCTGTCACAACGTCTACTGTCCATCCACAGGTTAACTGTCATAACGTCTACTGTCCATCCACAGGTTAACTGTCATAACCTACTGTCCATCCACAGGTTAACTGTCATAACGTCTACTGTCCATCCACAGGTTAACTGTCATAACCTACTGTCTATCCACAGGTTAACTGTCATAACATCTACTGTCTATCCACAGATTACCTGTCACAACATCTACTGTCTATCCACAGGTTAACTGCCATAGCATCTGCCATCTATCCACAGGTTAACTGTCATAACATCTACTGTCTGTCCACAGGTTAACTGTCATAACATCTACTGTCTATCCACAGGTTAACTGTTATAACATCTACTGTCTATCCACAAGTTAACTGTCATAACATCTACTGTCTATCCACAGATTACCTGTCACAACATCTACTGTCTATCCACAGGTTAACTGTCATAACATCTACTGTCTACCCACAGGTTAACTGTCATAACGTCTACTGTCCATCCACAGGTTAACTGTCATTAAAATCTACTGTCTATCCACAGATTACCTGTCACAACATCTACTGTCTATCCACAGGTTAACTGTCATAGCATCTGCCATCTATCCACAGGTTAACTGTCATAACGTCTGCTGTCTATCCACAGATTACCTGTCACAACGTCTACTGTCCATCCACAGGTTAACTGTCATAACGTCTACTTTCTATCCACAGGTTAACTGTCATAACGTCTACTGTCTATCCACAGGTTAACTGTCATAACATCTACTGTCTGTCCACAGGTTAACTGTCATAACATCTACTGTCTATCCACAGGTTAACTGTCATAACATCTACTGTCTATCCACAGGTTAACTGTCATAACATCTACTGTCTATCCACAGATTACCTGTCACAACATATACTGTCTATCCACAGGTTAACTGTCATAACATCTACTGTCTACCCACATGTTAACTGTCATAACGTCTACTGTCCATCCACAGGTTAACTGTCATAACATCTACTGTCTATCCACAGATTACCTGTCACAACATATACTGTCTATCCACAGGTTAACTGTCATAGCATCTGCCATCTATCCACAGGTTAACTGTCATAACGTCTGCTGTCTATCCACAGATTACCTGTCACAACGTCTACTGTCCATCCACAGGTTAACTGTCATAACGTCTACTGTCCATCCACAGGTTAACTGTCACAATATCTGCCGTCTATCCACAGGTTAACTGTCACAACATCTACTGTCTATCCACAGGTTAACTGTCATAGCATCTGCCGTCTATCCCCAGACTAATTGTCAAAACATCTACTGTCTATCCACGGGTTAACTGTCATAACGTCTAATGTCTATCCACAGGTTAACTGTCATAATGTCTGCTGTCTATCCACAGGTTAACTGTCATAACATCTACTGTCTATCCACAGGTTAACTGTCATAACATCTACTGTCTAGCCACAGGTTAACTGTCATAACATCTACTGTCAATCCACAGGTTAACTGTCATAACATCTACTGTCTATCCACAGGTTAACTGTCATAACGTCTACTGTCTATCCACAGGCTAATTGTCATAATAGCTACTGTATATCCACAGATTAACTGCCATAACGTCTGCTGTCTATCCACAGGTTAACTGCCATAGCATCTGCCATCTATCCACAGGTTAACTGTCATAACATCTACTGTCTATCCACAGGTTAACTGTCAGAACATCTACTGTCTGTCCACAGGTTAACTGTCATAACATCTACTGTCTATCCACAGGTTAACTGTCATAACATCTACTGTCTATCCACAAGTTAACTGTCATAACATCTACTGTCTGTCCACAGGTTAACTGTCATAACATCTACTGTCTATCCACAGGTTAACTGTCATAACATCTACTGTCTATCCACAGGTTAACTGTCATAGCATCTGCCATCTATCCACAGGTTAACTGTCATAACGTCTGCTGTCTATCCACAGATTACCTGTCACAACGTCTACTGTCCATCCACAGGTTAACTGTCATAACGTCTACTGTCCATCCACAGGTTAACTGTCATAACCTACTGTCCATCCACAGGTTAACTGTCATAACGTCTACTGTCCATCCACAGGTTAACTGTCATAACCTACTGTCTATCCACAGGTTAACTGTCATAACATCTACTGTCTATCCACAGATTACCTGTCACAACATCTACTGTCTATCCACAGGTTAACTGCCATAGCATCTGCCATCTATCCACAGGTTAACTGTCATAACATCTACTGTCTGTCCACAGGTTAACTGTCATAACATCTACTGTCTATCCACAGGTTAACTGTTATAACATCTACTGTCTATCCACAAGTTAACTGTCATAACATCTACTGTCTATCCACAGATTACCTGTCACAACATCTACTGTCTATCCACAGGTTAACTGTCATAACATCTACTGTCTATCCACAAGTTAACTGTCATAACATCTACTGTCTGTCCACAGGTTAACTGTCATAACATCTACTGTCTATCCACAGGTTAACTGTCATAACATCTACTGTCTATCCACAGGTTAACTGTCATAGCATCTGCCATCTATCCACAGGTTAACTGTCATAACGTCTGCTGTCTATCCACAGATTACCTGTCACAACGTCTACTGTCTATCCACAGGTTAACTGTCATATAATCTACTGTCTATCCACAGGTTAACTGTCATAACGTCTACTGTCTATCCACAGGTTAACTGTCATAACGTCTACTGTCTATCCACAGGTTAACTGTCATAACATCTACTGTCTGTCCACAGATGAACTGTCATAGCATCTACTGTCTATCCACAGGTTAACTGTCATAACAACTGTCATAACATCTACTGTCTATCCACAGATTACCTGTCACAACATATACTGTCTATCCACAGGTTAACTGTCATAACATCTACTGTCTACCCACATGTTAACTGTCATAACGTCTACTGTCCATCCACAGGTTAACTGTCATAACATCTACTGTCTATCCACAGATTACCTGTCACAACATCTACTGTCTATCCACAGGTTAACTGTCATAGCATCTGCCATCTATCCACAGGTTAACTGTCATAACGTCTGCTGTCTATCCACAGATTACCTGTCACAACGTCTACTGTCCATCCACAGGTTAACTGTCATAACGTCTACTGTCCATCCACAGGTTAACTGTCATAACCTACTGTCCATCCACAGGTTAACTGTCATAACGTCTACTGTCCATCCACAGGTTAACTGTCATAACCTACTGTCTATCCACAGGTTAACTGTCATAACATCTACTGTCTATCCACAGATTACCTGTCACAACATCTACTGTCTATCCACAGGTTAACTGCCATAGCATCTGCCATCTATCCACAGGTTAACTGTCATAACATCTACTGTCTGTCCACAGGTTAACTGTCATAACATCTACTGTCTATCCACAGGTTAACTGTTATAACATCTACTGTCTATCCACAAGTTAACTGTCATAACATCTACTGTCTATCCACAGATTACCTGTCACAACATCTACTGTCTATCCACAGGTTAACTGTCATAACATCTACTGTCTACCCACAGGTTAACTGTCATAACGTCTACTGTCCATCCACAGGTTAACTGTCATTAAAATCTACTGTCTATCCACAGATTACCTGTCACAACATCTACTGTCTATCCACAGGTTAACTGTCATAGCATCTGCCATCTATCCACAGGTTAACTGTCATAACGTCTGCTGTCTATCCACAGATTACCTGTCACAACGTCTACTGTCCATCCACAGGTTAACTGTCATAACGTCTACTTTCTATCCACAGGTTAACTGTCATAACGTCTACTGTCTATCCACAGGTTAACTGTCATAACATCTACTGTCTGTCCACAGGTTAACTGTCATAACATCTACTGTCTATCCACAGGTTAACTGTCATAACATCTACTGTCTATCCACAGGTTAACTGTCATAACATCTACTGTCTATCCACAGATTACCTGTCACAACATATACTGTCTATCCACAGGTTAACTGTCATAACATCTACTGTCTACCCACATGTTAACTGTCATAACGTCTACTGTCCATCCACAGGTTAACTGTCATAACATCTACTGTCTATCCACAGATTACCTGTCACAACATATACTGTCTATCCACAGGTTAACTGTCATAGCATCTGCCATCTATCCACAGGTTAACTGTCATAACGTCTGCTGTCTATCCACAGATTACCTGTCACAACGTCTACTGTCCATCCACAGGTTAACTGTCATAACGTCTACTGTCCATCCACAGGTTAACTGTCACAATATCTGCTGTCTATCCACAGGTTAACTGTCATAACATCTACTGTCTATCCACAGATTACCTGTCACAACATCTACTGTCTATCCACAGGTTAACTGTCATAACATCTACTGTCTACCCACAGGTTAACTGTCATAACGTCTACTGTCCATCCACAGGTTAACTGTCATTAAAATCTACTGTCTATCCACAGATTACCTGTCACAACATCTACTGTCTATCCACAGGTTAACTGTCATAGCATCTGCCATCTATCCACAGGTTAACTGTCATAACGTCTGCTGTCTATCCACAGATTACCTGTCACAACGTCTACTGTCCATCCACAGGTTAACTGTCATAACGTCTACTGTCTATCCACAGGTTAACTGTCATAACGTCTACTGTCCATCCACAGGTTAACTGTCATAACATCTACTGTCTATCCACAGATTACCTGTCACAACATATACTGTCTATCCACAGGTTAACTGTCATAGCATCTGCCATCTATCCACAGGTTAACTGTCATAACGTCTGCTGTCTATCCACAGATTACCTGTCACAACGTCTACTGTCCATCCACAGGTTAACTGTCATAACGTCTACTGTCCATCCACAGGTTAACTGTCACAATATCTGCTGTCTATCCACAGGTTAACTGTCACAACATCTACTGTCTATCCACAGGTTAACTGTCATAGCATCTGCCGTCTATCCCCAGACTAATTGTCAAAACATCTACTGTCTATCCACGGGTTAACTGTCATAACGTCTAATGTCTATCCACAGGTTAACTGTCATAATGTCTGCTGTCTATCCACAGGTTAACTGTCATAACATCTACTGTCTATCCACAGGTTAACTGTCATAACATCTACTGTCTAGCCACAGGTTAACTGTCATAACATCTACTGTCAATCCACAGGTTAACTGTCATAACATCTACTGTCTATCCACAGGTTAACTGTCATAACGTCTACTGTCTATCCACAGGCTAATTGTCATAATAGCTACTGTATATCCACAGATTAACTGCCATAACGTCTGCTGTCTATCCACAGGTTAACTGCCATAGCATCTGCCATCTAACCACAGGTTAACTGTCATAACATCTACTGTCTATCCACAGGTTAACTGTCATAACATCTACTGTCTGTCCACAGGTTAACTGTCATAACATCTACTGTCTATCCACAGGTTAACTGTCATAACATCTACTGTCTATCCACAAGTTAACTGTCATAACATCTACTGTCTGTCCACAGGTTAACTGTCATAACATCTACTGTCTATCCACAGGTTAACTGTCATAACATCTACTGTCTATCCACAGATTACCTGTCACAACGTCTACTGTCCATCCACAGGTTAACTGTCATAACGTCTACTGTCCATCCACAGGTTAACTGTCACAATATCTGCTGTCTATCCACAGGTTAACTGTCACAACATCTACTGTCTATCCACAGGTTAACTGTCATAGCATCTGCCGTCTATCCCCAGACTAATTGTCAAAACATCTACTGTCTATCCACGGGTTAACTGTCATAACGTCTAATGTCTATCCACAGGTTAACTGTCATAATGTCTGCTGTCTATCCACAGGTTAACTGTCATAACATCTACTGTCTATCCACAGGTTAACTGTCATAACATCTACTGTCTAGCCACAGGTTAACTGTCACAATATCTGCTGTCTATCCACAGGTTAACTGTCACAACATCTACTGTCTATCCACAGGTTAACTGTCATAGCATCTGCCGTCTATCCCCAGACTAATTGTCAAAACATCTACTGTCTATCCACGGGTTAACTGTCATAACGTCTAATGTCTATCCACAGGTTAACTGTCATAATGTCTGCTGTCTATCCACAGGTTAACTGTCATAACATCTACTGTCTATCCACAGGTTAACTGTCATAACATCTACTGTCTAGCCACAGGTTAACTGTCATAACATCTACTGTCAATCCACAGGTTAACTGTCATAACATCTACTGTCTATCCACAGGTTAACTGTCATAACGTCTACTGTCTATCCACAGGCTAATTGTCATAATAGCTACTGTATATCCACAGATTAACTGCCATAACATCTGCTGTCTATCCACAGGTTAACTGCCATAGCATCTGCCATCTATCCACAGGTTAACTGTCATAACATCTACTGTCTATCCACAGGTTAACTGTCATAACATCTACTGTCTGTCCACAGGTTACCTGTCATAACATCTACTGTCTATCCACAGGTTAACTGTCATAACATCTACTGTCTATCCACAAGTTAACTGTCATAACATCTACTGTCTGTCCACAGGTTAACTGTCATAACATCTACTGTCTATCCACAGGTTAACTGTCATAACATCTACTGTCTATCCACAGGTGAACTGTCATAGCATCTGCCATCTATCCACAGGTTAACTGTCATAACGTCTGCTGTCTATCCACAGATTACCTGTCACAACGTCTACTGTCCATCCACAGGTTAACTGTCATAACGTCTACTGTCCATCCACAGGTTAACTGTCATAACCTACTGTCCATCCACAGGTTAACTGTCATAACGTCTACTGTCCATCCACAGGTTAACTGTCATAACCTACTGTCTATCCACAGGTTAACTGTCATAACATCTACTGTCTATCCACAGATTACCTGTCACAACATCTACTGTCTATCCACAGGTTAACTGCCATAGCATCTGCCATCTATCCACAGGTTAACTGTCATAACATCTACTGTCTGTCCACAGGTTAACTGTCATAACATCTACTGTCTATCCACAGGTTAACTGTTATAACATCTACTGTCTATCCACAAGTTAACTGTCATAACATCTACTGTCTATCCACAGATTACCTGTCACAACATCTACTGTCTATCCACAGGTTAACTGTCATAACATCTACTGTCTACCCACAGGTTAACTGTCATAACGTCTACTGTCCATCCACAGGTTAACTGTCATTAAAATCTACTGTCTATCCACAGATTACCTGTCACAACATCTACTGTCTATCCACAGGTTAACTGTCATAGCATCTGCCATCTATCCACAGGTTAACTGTCATAACGTCTGCTGTCTATCCACAGATTACCTGTCACAACGTCTACTGTCCATCCACAGGTTAACTGTCATAACGTCTACTGTCTATCCACAGGTTAACTGTCATAACATCTACTGTCTATCCACAGATTACCTGTCACAACATATACTGTCTATCCACAGGTTAACTGTCATAACATCTACTGTCTACCCACATGTTAACTGTCATAACGTCTACTGTCCATCCACAGGTTAACTGTCATAACATCTACTGTCTATCCACAGATTACCTGTCACAACATATACTGTCTATCCACAGGTTAACTGTCATAGCATCTGCCATCTATCCACAGGTTAACTGTCATAACGTCTGCTGTCTATCCACAGATTACCTGTCACAACGTCTACTGTCCATCCACAGGTTAACTGTCATAACGTCTACTGTCCATCCACAGGTTAACTGTCACAATATCTGCTGTCTATCCACAGGTTAACTGTCACAACATCTACTGTCTATCCACAGGTTAACTGTCATAACATCTACTGTCTATCCACAGGTTAACTGTCATAACATCTACTGTCTAGCCACAGGTTAACTGTCACAATATCTGCTGTCTATCCACAGGTTAACTGTCACAACATCTACTGTCTATCCACAGGTTAACTGTCATAGCATCTGCCGTCTATCCCCAGACTAATTGTCAAAACATCTACTGTCTATCCACGGGTTAACTGTCATAACGTCTGCTGTCTATCCACAGGTTAACTGTCATAACATCTACTGTCTATCCACAGGTTAACTGTCATAACATCTACTGTCTAGCCACAGGTTAACTGTCATAACATCTACTGTCAATCCACAGGTTAACTGTCATAACATCTACTGTCTATCCACAGGTTAACTGTCATAACGTCTACTGTCTATCCACAGGCTAATTGTCATAACAGCTACTGTATATCCACAGATTAACTGCCATAACGTCTGCTGTCTATCCACAGATTACCTGTCACAACGTCTACTGTCCATCCACAGGTTAACTGTCATAACGTCTACTTTCTATCCACAGGTTAACTGTCATAACGTCTACTGTCTATCCACAGGTTAACTGTCATAACATCTACTGTCTGTCCACAGGTTAACTGTCATAACATCTACTGTCTATCCACAGGTTAACTGTCATAACATCTACTGTCTATCCACAGGTTAACTGTCATAACATCTACTGTCTATCCACAGATTACCTGTCACAACATATACTGTCTATCCACAGGTTAACTGTCATAACATCTACTGTCTACCCACATGTTAACTGTCATAACGTCTACTGTCCATCCACAGGTTAACTGTCATAACATCTACTGTCTATCCACAGATTACCTGTCACAACATATACTGTCTATCCACAGGTTAACTGTCATAGCATCTGCCATCTATCCACAGGTTAACTGTCATAACGTCTGCTGTCTATCCACAGATTACCTGTCACAACGTCTACTGTCCATCCACAGGTTAACTGTCATAACGTCTACTGTCCATCCACAGGTTAACTGTCACAATATCTGCTGTCTATCCACAGGTTAACTGTCATAACATCTACTGTCTATCCACAGATTACCTGTCACAACATCTACTGTCTATCCACAGGTTAACTGTCATAACATCTACTGTCTACCCACAGGTTAACTGTCATAACGTCTACTGTCCATCCACAGGTTAACTGTCATTAAAATCTACTGTCTATCCACAGATTACCTGTCACAACATCTACTGTCTATCCACAGGTTAACTGTCATAGCATCTGCCATCTATCCACAGGTTAACTGTCATAACGTCTGCTGTCTATCCACAGATTACCTGTCACAACGTCTACTGTCCATCCACAGGTTAACTGTCATAACGTCTACTGTCTATCCACAGGTTAACTGTCATAACGTCTACTGTCCATCCACAGGTTAACTGTCATAACATCTACTGTCTATCCACAGATTACCTGTCACAACATATACTGTCTATCCACAGGTTAACTGTCATAGCATCTGCCATCTATCCACAGGTTAACTGTCATAACGTCTGCTGTCTATCCACAGATTACCTGTCACAACGTCTACTGTCCATCCACAGGTTAACTGTCATAACGTCTACTGTCCATCCACAGGTTAACTGTCACAATATCTGCTGTCTATCCACAGGTTAACTGTCACAACATCTACTGTCTATCCACAGGTTAACTGTCATAGCATCTGCCGTCTATCCCCAGACTAATTGTCAAAACATCTACTGTCTATCCACGGGTTAACTGTCATAACGTCTAATGTCTATCCACAGGTTAACTGTCATAATGTCTGCTGTCTATCCACAGGTTAACTGTCATAACATCTACTGTCTATCCACAGGTTAACTGTCATAACATCTACTGTCTAGCCACAGGTTAACTGTCACAATATCTGCTGTCTATCCACAGGTTAACTGTCACAACATCTACTGTCTATCCACAGGTTAACTGTCATAGCATCTGCCGTCTATCCCCAGACTAATTGTCAAAACATCTACTGTCTATCCACGGGTTAACTGTCATAACGTCTAATGTCTATCCACAGGTTAACTGTCATAATGTCTGCTGTCTATCCACAGGTTAACTGTCATAACATCTACTGTCTATCCACAGGTTAACTGTCATAACATCTACTGTCTAGCCACAGGTTAACTGTCATAACATCTACTGTCAATCCACAGGTTAACTGTCATAACATCTACTGTCTATCCACAGGTTAACTGTCATAACGTCTACTGTCTATCCACAGGCTAATTGTCATAACAGCTACTGTATATCCACAGATTAACTGCCATAACGTCTGCTGTCTATCCACAGGTTAACTGCCATAGCATCTGCCATCTATCCACAGGTTAACTGTCATAACATCTACTGTCTATCCACAGGTTAACTGTCATAACATCTACTGTCTGTCCACAGGTTAACTGTCATAACATCTACTGTCTATCCACAGGTTAACTGTCATAACATCTACTGTCTATCCACAGAGTTACCTGTCACAACATCTACTGTCTATCCACAGGTTAACTGTCATAACATCTACTGTCTACCCACAGGTTAACTGTCATAACGTCTACTGTCCATCCACAGGTTAACTGTCATTAAAATCTACTGTCTATCCACAGATTACCTGTCACAACATCTACTGTCTATCCACAGGTTAACTGCCATAGCATCTGCCATCTATCCACAGGTTAACTGTCATAACATCTACTGTCTATCCACAGGTTAACTGTCATAACATCTACTGTCTATCCACAGATTACCTGTCACAACATCTACTGTCTATCCACAGGTTAACTGCCATAGCATCTGCCATCTATCCACAGGTTAACTGTCATAGCATCTGCCGTCTATCCCCAGACTAATTGTCAAAACATCTACTGTCTATCCACGGGTTAACTGTCATAACGTCTAATGTCTATCCACAGGTTAACTGTCATAATGTCTGCTGTCTATCCACAGGTTAACTGTCATAACATCTACTGTCTATCCACAGGTTAACTGTCATAACATCTACTGTCTAGCCACAGGTTAACTGTCATAACATCTACTGTCTATCCACAGGTTAACTGTCATAACATCTACTGTCTATCCACAGGTTAACTGTCATAACGTCTACTGTCTATCCACAGGCTAATTGTCATAACAGCTACTGTATATCCACAGATTAACTGTCATAACGTCTGCTGTCTATCCACATGTTAACTGTCATAATATCTACTGTCTATGCACAGGTTAACTGTCACAATATCTGCTGTCTATCCACAGCATAACTTTCAAAAGATCTACTGTCTGGCCACAGGTTAACTGTCATAGCATCTGCTCTCTATCCACAGATTAACTGTTATAACGTCTGCTGTCTATCCACAGATTACCTGTCACAACGTCTACTGTCTATCCACAGGTTAACTGTCATATAATCTACTGTCTATCCACAGGTTAACTGTCATAACGTCTACTGTCTATCCACAGGTTAACTGTCATAACGTCTACTGTCTATCCACAGGTTAACTGTCATAACATCTACTGTCTGTCCACAGATTAACTGTCATAGCATCTACTGTCTATCCACAGGTTAACTGTCATAACAACTGTCATAACATCTACTGTCTATCCACAGATTACCTGTCACAACATATACTGTCTATCCACAGGTTAACTGTCATAACATCTACTGTCTACCCACATGTTAACTGTCATAACGTCTACTGTCCATCCACAGGTTAACTGTCATAACATCTACTGTCTATCCACAGATTACCTGTCACAACATCTACTGTCTATCCACAGGTTAACTGTCATAGCATCTGCCATCTATCCACAGGTTAACTGTCATAACGTCTGCTGTCTATCCACAGATTACCTGTCACAACGTCTACTGTCCATCCACAGGTTAACTGTCATAACGTCTACTGTCCATCCACAGGTTAACTGTCATAACCTACTGTCCATCCACAGGTTAACTGTCATAACGTCTACTGTCCATCCACAGGTTAACTGTCATAACCTACTGTCTATCCACAGGTTAACTGTCATAACATCTACTGTCTATCCACAGATTACCTGTCACAACATCTACTGTCTATCCACAGGTTAACTGCCATAGCATCTGCCATCTATCCACAGGTTAACTGTCATAACATCTACTGTCTGTCCACAGGTTAACTGTCATAACATCTACTGTCTATCCACAGGTTAACTGTTATAACATCTACTGTCTATCCACAAGTTAACTGTCATAACATCTACTGTCTATCCACAGATTACCTGTCACAACATCTACTGTCTATCCACAGGTTAACTGTCATAACATCTACTGTCTACCCACAGGTTAACTGTCATAACGTCTACTGTCCATCCACAGGTTAACTGTCATTAAAATCTACTGTCTATCCACAGATTACCTGTCACAACATCTACTGTCTATCCACAGGTTAACTGTCATAGCATCTGCCATCTATCCACAGGTTAACTGTCATAACGTCTGCTGTCTATCCACAGATTACCTGTCACAACGTCTACTGTCCATCCACAGGTTAACTGTCATAACGTCTACTGTCTATCCACAGGTTAACTGTCATAACGTCTACTGTCTATCCACAGGTTAACTGTCATAACATCTACTGTCTGTCCACAGGTTAACTGTCATAACATCTACTGTCTATCCACAGGTTAACTGTCATAACATCTACTGTCTATCCACAGGTTAACTGTCATAACATCTACTGTCTATCCACAGATTACCTGTCACAACATATACTGTCTATCCACAGGTTAACTGTCATAACATCTACTGTCTACCCACATGTTAACTGTCATAACGTCTACTGTCCATCCACAGGTTAACTGTCATAACATCTACTGTCTATCCACAGATTACCTGTCACAACATATACTGTCTATCCACAGGTTAACTGTCATAGCATCTGCCATCTATCCACAGGTTAACTGTCATAACGTCTGCTGTCTATCCACAGATTACCTGTCACAACGTCTACTGTCCATCCACAGGTTAACTGTCATAACGTCTACTGTCCATCCACAGGTTAACTGTCACAATATCTGCTGTCTATCCACAGGTTAACTGTCACAACATCTACTGTCTATCCACAGGTTAACTGTCATAGCATCTGCCGTCTATCCCCAGACTAATTGTCAAAACATCTACTGTCTATCCACGGGTTAACTGTCATAACGTCTAATGTCTATCCACAGGTTAACTGTCATAATGTCTGCTGTCTATCCACAGGTTAACTGTCATAACATCTACTGTCTATCCACAGGTTAACTGTCATAACATCTACTGTCTAGCCACAGGTTAACTGTCACAATATCTGCTGTCTATCCACAGGTTAACTGTCACAACATCTACTGTCTATCCACAGGTTAACTGTCATAGCATCTGCCGTCTATCCCCAGACTAATTGTCAAAACATCTACTGTCTATCCACGGGTTAACTGTCATAACGTCTAATGTCTATCCACAGGTTAACTGTCATAATGTCTGCTGTCTATCCACAGGTTAACTGTCATAACATCTACTGTCTATCCACAGGTTAACTGTCATAACATCTACTGTCTAGCCACAGGTTAACTGTCATAACATCTACTGTCAATCCACAGGTTAACTGTCATAACATCTACTGTCTATCCACAGGTTAACTGTCATAACGTCTACTGTCTATCCACAGGCTAATTGTCATAACAGCTACTGTATATCCACAGATTAACTGCCATAACGTCTGCTGTCTATCCACAGGTTAACTGCCATAGCATCTGCCATCTATCCACAGGTTAACTGTCATAACATCTACTGTCTATCCACAGGTTAACTGTCATAACATCTACTGTCTGTCCACAGGTTAACTGTCATAACATCTACTGTCTATCCACAGGTTAACTGTCATAACATCTACTGTCTATCCACAAGTTAACTGTCATAACATCTACTGTCTATCCACAGATTACCTGTCACAACATCTACTGTCTATCCACAGGTTAACTGTCATAACATCTACTGTCTACCCACAGGTTAACTGTCATAACGTCTACTGTCCATCCACAGGTTAACTGTCATTAAAATTTACTGTCTATCCACAGATTACCTGTCACAACATCTACTGTCTATCCACAGGTTAACTGCCATAGCATCTGTCATCTATCCACAGGTTAACTGTCATAACATCTACTGTCTATCCACAGGTTAACTGTCATAACATCTACTGTCTATCCACAGATTACCTGTCACAACATCTACTGTCTATCCACAGGTTAACTGCCATAGCATCTGCCATCTATCCACAGGTTAACTGTCATAGCATCTGCCGTCTATCCCCAGACTAATTGTCAAAACATCTACTGTCTATCCACGGGTTAACTGTCATAACGTCTAATGTCTATCCACAGGTTAACTGTCATAATGTCTGCTGTCTATCCACAGGTTAACTGTCATAACATCTACTGTCTATCCACAGGTTAACTGTCATAACATCTACTGTCTAGCCACAGGTTAACTGTCATAACATCTACTGTCAATCCACAGGTTAACTGTCATAACATCTACTGTCTATCCACAGGTTAACTGTCATAACGTCTACTGTCTATCCACAGGCTAATTGTCATAACAGCTACTGTATATCCACAGATTAACTGTCATAACGTCTGCTGTCTATCCACATGTTAACTGTCATAATATCTACTGTCTATGCACAGGTTAACTGTCACAATATCTGCTGTCTATCCACAGCATAACTTTCAAAAGATCTACTGTCTGGCCACAGGTTAACTGTCATAGCATCTGCTCTGTATCCACAGATTAACTGTTATAACGTCTGCTGTCTATCCACAGATTACCTGTCACAACGTCTACTGTCTATCCACAGGTTAACTGTCATAACGTCTACTGTCTATCCACAGGTTAACTGTCATAACGTCTACTGTCTACCCACATGTTAACTATCATAACGTCTACTGTCCATCCACAGGTTAACTGTCATAACATCTACTGTCTATCCACAGATTACCTGTCACAACATCTACTGTCTATCCACAGGTTAACTGTCATAGCATCTGCCATCTATCCACAGGTTAACTGTCATAACGTCTGCTGTCTATCCACAGATTACCTGTCACAACGTCTACTGTCCATCCACAGGTTAACTGTCATAACGTCTACTGTCTATCCACAGGTTAACTGTCATAACGTCTACTGTCTATCCACAGGTTAACTGTCATAACATCTACTGTCTGTCCACAGGTTAACTGTCATAACATCTACTGTCTATCCACAGGTTAACTGTCATAACATCTACTGTCTATCCACAGGTTAACTGTCATAACGTCTACTGTCCATCCACAGGTTAACTGTCATAACGTCTACTGTCCATCCACAGGTTAACTGTCATAACGTCTACTGTCCATCCACAGGTTAACTGTCATAACCTACTGTCTATCCACAGGTTAACTGTTATAACATCTACTGTCTATCCACAGATTACCTGTCACAACATCTACTGTCTATCCACAGGTTAACTGCCATAGCATCTGCCATCTATCCACAGGTTAACTGTCATAACATCTACTGTCTACCCACAGGTTAACTGTCATAACATCTACTGTCTACCCACAGGTTAACTGTCATAACGTCTACTGTCCATCCACAGGTTAACTGTCATAACCTACTGTCTATCCACAGGTTAACTGTCATAACATCTACTGTCTATCCACAGATTACCTGTCACAATATCTGCTGTCTATCCACAGCATAACTTTCAAAAGATCTACTGTCTGGCCACAGGTTAACTGTCATAGCATCTGCTCTCTATCCACAGATTAACTGTTATAACGTCTGCTGTCTATCCACAGATTACCTGTCACAACGTCTACTGTCTATCCACAGGTTAACTGTCATATAATCTACTGTCTATCCACAGGTTAACTGTCATAACGTCTACTGTCTATCCACAGGTTAACTGTCATAACGTCTACTGTCTACCCACATGTTAACTGTCATAACGTCTACTGTCCATCCACAGGTTAACTGTCATAACATCTACTGTCTATCCACAGATTACCTGTCACAACATCTACTGTCTATCCACAGGTTAACTGTCATAGCATCTGCCATCTATCCACAGGTTAACTGTCATAACGTCTGCTGTCTATCCACAGATTACCTGTCACAACGTCTACTGTCCATCCACAGGTTAACTGTCATAACGTCTACTGTCCATCCACAGGTTAACTGTCATAACCTACTGTCCATCCACAGGTTAACTGTCATAACGTCTACTGTCCATCCACAGGTTAACTGTCATAACCTACTGTCTATCCACAGGTTAACTGTCATAACATCTACTGTCTATCCACAGATTACCTGTCACAACATCTACTGTCTATCCACAGGTTAACTGCCATAGCATCTGCCATCTATCCACAGGTTAACTGTCATAACATCTACTGTCTGTCCACAGGTTAACTGTCATAACATCTACTGTCTATCCACAGGTTAACTGTTATAACATCTACTGTCTATCCACAAGTTAACTGTCATAACATCTACTGTCTATCCACAGATTACCTGTCACAACATCTACTGTCTATCCACAGGTTAACTGTCATAACATCTACTGTCTACCCACAGGTTAACTGTCATAACGTCTACTGTCCATCCACAGGTTAACTGTCATTAAAATCTACTGTCTATCCACAGATTACCTGTCACAACATCTACTGTCTATCCACAGGTTAACTGTCATAGCATCTGCCATCTATCCACAGGTTAACTGTCATAACGTCTGCTGTCTATCCACAGATTACCTGTCACAACGTCTACTGTCCATCCACAGGTTAACTGTCATAACGTCTACTGTCTATCCACAGGTTAACTGTCATAACGTCTACTGTCTATCCACAGGTTAACTGTCATAACATCTACTGTCTGTCCACAGGTTAACTGTCATAACATCTACTGTCTATCCACAGGTTAACTGTCATAACATCTACTGTCTATCCACAGGTTAACTGTCATAACGTCTACTGTCCATCCACAGGTTAACTGTCATAACGTCTACTGTCCATCCACAGGTTAACTGTCATAACGTCTACTGTCCATCCACAGGTTAACTGTCATAACCTACTGTCTATCCACAGGTTAACTGTTATAACATCTACTGTCTATCCACAGATTACCTGTCACAACATCTACTGTCTATCCACAGGTTAACTGCCATAGCATCTGCCATCTATCCACAGGTTAACTGTCATAACATCTACTGTCTACCCACAGGTTAACTGTCATAACATCTACTGTCTACCCACAGGTTAACTGTCATAACGTCTACTGTCCATCCACAGGTTAACTGTCATAACCTACTGTCTATCCACAGGTTAACTGTCATAACATCTACTGTCTATCCACAGATTACCTGTCACAACATCTACTGTCTATCCACAGGTTAACTGTCATAACATCTACTGTCTACCCACAGGTTAACTGTCATAACGTCTACTGTCCATCCACAGGTTAACTGTCATTAAAATCTACTGTCTATCCACAGATTACCTGTCACAACATCTACTGTCTATCCACAGGTTAACTGTCATAACATCTACTGTCTAGCCACAGGTTAACTGTCACAATATCTGCTGTCTATCCACAGGTTAACTGTCACAACATCTACTGTCTATCCACAGGTTAACTGTCATAGCATCTGCCGTCTATCCCCAGACTAATTGTCAAAACATCTACTGTCTATCCACGGGTTAACTGTCATAACGTCTAATGTCTATCCACAGGTTAACTGTCATAATGTCTGCTGTCTATCCACAGGTTAACTGTCATAACATCTACTGTCTATCCACAGGTTAACTGTCATAACATCTACTGTCTAGCCACAGGTTAACTGTCATAACATCTACTGTCAATCCACAGGTTAACTGTCATAACATCTACTGTCTATCCACAGGTTAACTGTCATAACGTCTACTGTCTATCCACAGGCTAATTGTCATAACAGCTACTGTATATCCACAGATTAACTGCCATAACGTCTGCTGTCTATCCACAGGTTAACTGCCATAGCATCTGCCATCTATCCACAGGTTAACTGTCTTAACATCTACTGTCTATCCACAGGTTAACTGTCATAACATCTACTGTCTGTCCACAGGTTAACTGTCATAACGTCTACTGTCTATCCACAGGTTAACTGTCATAACGTCTACTGTCTATCCACAGGTTAACTGTCATAACGTCTACTGTCTATCCACAGGTTAACTGTCATAACATCTACTGTCTGTCCACAGGTTAACTGTCATAACATCTACTGTCTATCCACAGATTACCTGTCACAACATATACTGTCTATCCACAGGTTAACTGTCATAACATCTACTGTCTACCCACATGTTAACTGTCATAACGTCTACTGTCCATCCACAGGTTAACTGTCATAACATCTACTGTCTATCCACAGATTACCTGTCACAACATATACTGTCTATCCACAGGTTAACTGTCATAGCATCTGCCATCTATCCACAGGTTAACTGTCATAACGTCTGCTGTCTATCCACAGATTACCTGTCACAACGTCTACTGTCCATCCACAGGTTAACTGTCATAACGTCTACTGTCCATCCACAGGTTAACTGTCATAACGTCTACTGTCCATCCACAGGTTAACTGTCATAACCTACTGTCTATCCACAGGTTAACTGTTATAACATCTACTGTCTATCCACAGATTACCTGTCACAACATCTACTGTCTATCCACAGGTTAACTGCCATAGCATCTGCCATCTATCCACAGGTTAACTGTCACAACATCTACTGTCTATCCACAGGTTAACTGCCATAGCATCTGCCATCTATCCACGGGTTAACTGTCATAACGTCTAATGTCTATCCACAGGTTAACTGTCATAATGTCTGCTGTCTATCCACAGGTTAACTGTCATAACATCTACTGTCTATCCACAGGTTAACTGTCATAACATCTACTGTCTAGCCACAGGTTAACTGTCATAACATCTACTGTCAATCCACAGGTTAACTGTCATAACATCTACTGTCTATCCACAGGTTAACTGTCATAACGTCTACTGTCTATCCACAGGCTAATTGTCATAACAGCTACTGTATATCCACAGATTAACTGCCATAACGTCTGCTGTCTATCCACAGGTTAACTGCCATAGCATCTGCCATCTATCCACAGGTTAACTGTCATAACATCTACTGTCTATCCACAGGTTAACTGTCATAACATCTACTGTCTATCCACAGGTTAACTGTCATAACGTCTACTGTCCATCCACAGGTTAACTGTCATAACGTCTACTGTCCATCCACAGGTTAACTGTCATAACGTCTACTGTCCATCCACAGGTTAACTGTCATAACCTACTGTCTATCCACAGGTTAACTGTTATAACATCTACTGTCTATCCACAGATTACCTGTCACAACATCTACTGTCTATCCACAGGTTAACTGCCATAGCATCTGCCATCTATCCACAGGTTAACTGTCATAACATCTACTGTCTACCCACAGGTTAACTGTCATAACATCTACTGTCTACCCACAGGTTAACTGTCATAACGTCTACTGTCCATCCACAGGTTAACTGTCATAACCTACTGTCTATCCACAGGTTAACTGTCATAACATCTACTGTCTATCCACAGATTACCTGTCACAACATCTACTGTCTATCCACAGGTTAACTGTCATAACATCTACTGTCTACCCACAGGTTAACTGTCATAACGTCTACTGTCCATCCACAGGTTAACTGTCATTAAAATCTACTGTCTATCCACAGATTACCTGTCACAACATCTACTGTCTATCCACAGGTTAACTGTCATAACATCTACTGTCTAGCCACAGGTTAACTGTCACAATATCTGCTGTCTATCCACAGGTTAACTGTCATAACGTCTACTGTCTATCCACAGGCTAATTGTCATAACAGCTACTGTATATCCACAGATTAACTGCCATAACGTCTGCTGTCTATCCACAGGTTAACTGCCATAGCATCTGCCATCTATCCACAGGTTAACTGTCTTAACATCTACTGTCTATCCACAGGTTAACTGTCATAACATCTACTGTCTGTCCACAGGTTAACTGTCATAACGTCTACTGTCTATCCACAGGTTAACTGTCATAACGTCTACTGTCTATCCACAGGTTAACTGTCATAACGTCTACTGTCTATCCACAGGTTAACTGTCATAACATCTACTGTCTGTCCACAGGTTAACTGTCATAACATCTACTGTCTATCCACAGATTACCTGTCACAACATATACTGTCTATCCACAGGTTAACTGTCATAACATCTACTGTCTACCCACATGTTAACTGTCATAACGTCTACTGTCCATCCACAGGTTAACTGTCATAACATCTACTGTCTATCCACAGATTACCTGTCACAACATATACTGTCTATCCACAGGTTAACTGTCATAGCATCTGCCATCTATCCACAGGTTAACTGTCATAACGTCTGCTGTCTATCCACAGATTACCTGTCACAACGTCTACTGTCCATCCACAGGTTAACTGTCATAACGTCTACTGTCCATCCACAGGTTAACTGTCATAACGTCTACTGTCCATCCACAGGTTAACTGTCATAACCTACTGTCTATCCACAGGTTAACTGTTATAACATCTACTGTCTATCCACAGATTACCTGTCACAACATCTACTGTCTATCCACAGGTTAACTGCCATAGCATCTGCCATCTATCCACAGGTTAACTGTCACAACATCTACTGTCTATCCACAGGTTAACTGCCATAGCATCTGCCATCTATCCACGGGTTAACTGTCATAACGTCTAATGTCTATCCACAGGTTAACTGTCATAATGTCTGCTGTCTATCCACAGGTTAACTGTCATAACATCTACTGTCTATCCACAGGTTAACTGTCATAACATCTACTGTCTAGCCACAGGTTAACTGTCATAACATCTACTGTCAATCCACAGGTTAACTGTCATAACATCTACTGTCTATCCACAGGTTAACTGTCATAACGTCTACTGTCTATCCACAGGCTAATTGTCATAACAGCTACTGTATATCCACAGATTAACTGCCATAACGTCTGCTGTCTATCCACAGGTTAACTGCCATAGCATCTGCCATCTATCCACAGGTTAACTGTCATAACATCTACTGTCTATCCACAGGTTAACTGTCATAACGTCTACTGTCTATCCACAGGTTAACTGTCATAACGTCTACTGTCTATCCACAGGTTAACTGTCATAACATCTACTGTCTGTCCACAGGTTAACTGTCATAACATCTACTGTCTATCCACAGATTACCTGTCACAACATATACTGTCTATCCACAGGTTAACTGTCATAACATCTACTGTCTACCCACATGTTAACTGTCATAACGTCTACTGTCCATCCACAGGTTAACTGTCATAACATCTACTGTCTATCCACAGATTACCTGTCACAACATATACTGTCTATCCACAGGTTAACTGTCATAGCATCTGCCATCTATCCACAGGTTAACTGTCATAACGTCTGCTGTCTATCCACAGATTACCTGTCACAACGTCTACTGTCCATCCACAGGTTAACTGTCATAACGTCTACTGTCCATCCACAGGTTAACTGTCATAATGTCTACTGTCCATCCACAGGTTAACTGTCATAACCTACTGTCTATCCACAGGTTAACTGTTATAACATCTACTGTCTATCCACAGATTACCTGTCACAACATCTACTGTCTATCCACAGGTTAACTGCCATAGCATCTGCCATCTATCCACAGGTTAACTGTCATAACATCTACTGTCTACCCACAGGTTAACTGTCATACCATCTACTGTCTACCCACAGGTTAACTGTCATAACGTCTACTGTCCATCCACAGGTTAACTGTCATAACCTACTGTCTATCCACAGGTTAACTGTCATAACATCTACTGTCTATCCACAGATTACCTGTCACAACATCTACTGTCTATCCACAGGTTAACTGCCATAGCATCTGCCATCTATCCACAGGTTAACTTTCATAACATCTACTGTCTGTCCACAGGTTAACTGTCATAACATCTACTGTCTATCCACAGGTTAACTGTTATAACATCTACTGTCTATCCACAAGTTAACTGTCATAACATCTACTGTCTATCCACAGATTACCTGTCACAACATCTACTGTCTATCCACAGGTTAACTGTCATAACATCTACTGTCTACCCACAGGTTAACTGTCATAACGTCTACTGTCCATCCACAGGTTAACTGTCATTAAAATCTACTGTCTATCCACAGATTACCTGTCACAACATCTACTGTCTATCCACAGGTTAACTGTCATAACATCTACTGTCTAGCCACAGGTTAACTGTCATAACCTACTGTCTATCCACAGGTTAACTGTCATAACATCTACTGTCTATCCACAGATTACCTGTCACAATATCTGCTGTCTATCCACAGCATAACTTTCAAAAGATCTACTGTCTGGCCACAGGTTAACTGTCATAGCATCTGCTCTCTATCCACAGATTAACTGTTATAACGTCTGCTGTCTATCCACAGATTACCTGTCACAACGTCTACTGTCTATCCACAGGTTAACTGTCATATAATCTACTGTCTATCCACAGGTTAACTGTCATAACGTCTACTGTCTATCCACAGGTTAACTGTCATAACGTCTACTGTCTACCCACATGTTAACTGTCATAACGTCTACTGTCCATCCACAGGTTAACTGTCATAACATCTACTGTCTATCCACAGATTACCTGTCACAACATCTACTGTCTATCCACAGGTTAACTGTCATAGCATCTGCCATCTATCCACAGGTTAACTGTCATAACGTCTGCTGTCTATCCACAGATTACCTGTCACAACGTCTACTGTCCATCCACAGGTTAACTGTCATAACGTCTACTGTCCATCCACAGGTTAACTGTCATAACCTACTGTCCATCCACAGGTTAACTGTCATAACGTCTACTGTCCATCCACAGGTTAACTGTCATAACCTACTGTCTATCCACAGGTTAACTGTCATAACATCTACTGTCTATCCACAGATTACCTGTCACAACATCTACTGTCTATCCACAGGTTAACTGCCATAGCATCTGCCATCTATCCACAGGTTAACTGTCATAACATCTACTGTCTGTCCACAGGTTAACTGTCATAACATCTACTGTCTATCCACAGGTTAACTGTTATAACATCTACTGTCTATCCACAAGTTAACTGTCATAACATCTACTGTCTATCCACAGATTACCTGTCACAACATCTACTGTCTATCCACAGGTTAACTGTCATAACATCTACTGTCTACCCACAGGTTAACTGTCATAACGTCTACTGTCCATCCACAGGTTAACTGTCATTAAAATCTACTGTCTATCCACAGATTACCTGTCACAACATCTACTGTCTATCCACAGGTTAACTGTCATAGCATCTGCCATCTATCCACAGGTTAACTGTCATAACGTCTGCTGTCTATCCACAGATTACCTGTCACAACGTCTACTGTCCATCCACAGGTTAACTGTCATAACGTCTACTGTCTATCCACAGGTTAACTGTCATAACGTCTACTGTCTATCCACAGGTTAACTGTCATAACATCTACTGTCTGTCCACAGGTTAACTGTCATAACATCTACTGTCTATCCACAGGTTAACTGTCATAACATCTACTGTCTATCCACAGGTTAACTGTCATAACATCTACTGTCTATCCACAGGTTAACTGTCATAACGTCTACTGTCCATCCACAGGTTAACTGTCATAACGTCTACTGTCCATCCACAGGTTAACTGTCATAACCTACTGTCTATCCACAGGTTAACTGTTATAACATCTACTGTCTATCCACAGATTACCTGTCACAACATCTACTGTCTATCCACAGGTTAACTGCCATAGCATCTGCCATCTATCCACAGGTTAACTGTCATAACATCTACTGTCTACCCACAGGTTAACTGTCATAACATCTACTGTCTACCCACAGGTTAACTGTCATAACGTCTACTGTCCATCCACAGGTTAACTGTCATAACATCTACTGTCTATCCACAGGTTAACTGTCATAACATATACTGTCTATCCACAGGTTAACTGTCATAACGTCTACTGTCCATCCACAGGTTAACTGTCATAACGTCTACTGTCCATCCACAGGTTAACTGTCATAACGTCTACTGTCCATCCACAGGTTAACTGTCATAACCTACTGTCTATCCACAGGTTAACTGTTATAACATCTACTGTCTATCCACAGATTACCTGTCACAACATCTACTGTCTATCCACAGGTTAACTGCCATAGCATCTGCCATCTATCCACAGGTTAACTGTCATAACATCTACTGTCTACCCACAGGTTAACTGTCATAACATCTACTGTCTACCCACAGGTTAACTGTCATAACGTCTACTGTCCATCCACAGGTTAACTGTCATAACCTACTGTCTATCCACAGGTTAACTGTCATAACATCTACTGTCTATCCACAGATTACCTGTCACAACATCTACTGTCTATCCACAGGTTAACTGTCATAACATCTACTGTCTACCCACAGGTTAACTGTCATAACGTCTACTGTCCATCCACAGGTTAACTGTCATTAAAATCTACTGTCTATCCACAGATTACCTGTCACAACATCTACTGTCTATCCACAGGTTAACTGTCATAACATCTACTGTCTAGCCACAGGTTAACTGTCATAATGTCTGCTGTCTATCCACAGGTTAACTGTCATAACATCTACTGTCTATCCACAGGTTAACTGTCATAACATCTACTGTCTAGCCACAGGTTAACTGTCATAACATCTACTGTCAATCCACAGGTTAACTGTCATAACATCTACTGTCTATCCACAGGTTAACTGTCATAACGTCTACTGTCTATCCACAGGCTAATTGTCATAACAGCTACTGTATATCCACAGATTAACTGCCATAACGTCTGCTGTCTATCCACAGGTTAACTGCCATAGCATCTGCCATCTATCCACAGGTTAACTGTCATAACATCTACTGTCTATCCACAGGTTAACTGTCATAACATCTACTGTCTGTCCACAGGTTAACTGTCATAACGTCTACTGTCTATCCACAGGTTAACTGTCATAACGTCTACTGTCTATCCACAGGTTAACTGTCATAACATCTACTGTCTGTCCACAGGTTAACTGTCATAACATCTACTGTCTATCCACAGATTACCTGTCACAACATATACTGTCTATCCACAGGTTAACTGTCATAACATCTACTGTCTACCCACATGTTAACTGTCATAACGTCTACTGTCCATCCACAGGTTAACTGTCATAACATCTACTGTCTATCCACAGATTACCTGTCACAACATATACTGTCTATCCACAGGTTAACTGTCATAGCATCTGCCATCTATCCACAGGTTAACTGTCATAACGTCTGCTGTCTATCCACAGATTACCTGTCACAACGTCTACTGTCCATCCACAGGTTAACTGTCATAACGTCTACTGTCCATCCACAGGTTAACTGTCATAACGTCTACTGTCCATCCACAGGTTAACTGTCATAACCTACTGTCTATCCACAGGTTAACTGTTATAACATCTACTGTCTATCCACAGATTACCTGTCACAACATCTACTGTCTATCCACAGGTTAACTGCCATAGCATCTGCCATCTATCCACAGGTTAACTGTCATAACATCTACTGTCTACCCACAGGTTAACTGTCATAACATCTACTGTCTACCCACAGGTTAACTGTCATAACGTCTACTGTCCATCCACAGGTTAACTGTCATAACCTACTGTCTATCCACAGGTTAACTGTCATAACATCTACTGTCTATCCACAGATTACCTGTCACAACATCTACTGTCTATCCACAGGTTAACTGCCATAGCATCTGCCATCTATCCACAGGTTAACTTTCATAACATCTACTGTCTGTCCACAGGTTAACTGTCATAACATCTACTGTCTATCCACAGGTTAACTGTTATAACATCTACTGTCTATCCACAAGTTAACTGTCATAACATCTACTGTCTATCTACAGATTACCTGTCACAACATCTACTGTCTATCCACAGGTTAACTGTCATAACATCTACTGTCTAGCCACAGGTTAACTGTCATAATGTCTGCTGTCTATCCACAGGTTAACTGTCATAACATCTACTGTCTATCCACAGGTTAACTGTCATAACATCTACTGTCTAGCCACAGGTTAACTGTCATAACATCTACTGTCAATCCACAGGTTAACTGTCATAACATCTACTGTCTATCCACAGGTTAACTGTCATAACGTCTACTGTCTATCCACAGGCTAATTGTCATAACAGCTACTGTATATCCACAGATTAACTGCCATAACGTCTGCTGTCTATCCACAGGTTAACTGCCATAGCATCTGCCATCTATCCACAGGTTAACTGTCATAACATCTACTGTCTATCCACAGGTTAACTGTCATAACATCTACTGTCTGTCCACAGGTTAACTGTCATAACGTCTACTGTCTATCCACAGGTTAACTGTCATAACGTCTACTGTCTATCCACAGGTTAACTGTCATAACGTCTACTGTCTATCCACAGGTTAACTGTCATAACATCTACTGTCTGTCCACAGGTTAACTGTCATAACATCTACTGTCTATCCACAGATTACCTGTCACAACATATACTGTCTATCCACAGGTTAACTGTCATAACATCTACTGTCTACCCACATGTTAACTGTCATAACGTCTACTGTCCATCCACAGGTTAACTGTCATAACATCTACTGTCTATCCACAGATTACCTGTCACAACATATACTGTCTATCCACAGGTTAACTGTCATAGCATCTGCCATCTATCCACAGGTTAACTGTCATAACGTCTGCTGTCTATCCACAGATTACCTGTCACAACGTCTACTGTCCATCCACAGGTTAACTGTCATAACGTCTACTGTCCATCCACAGGTTAACTGTCATAACGTCTACTGTCCATCCACAGGTTAACTGTCATAACCTACTGTCTATCCACAGGTTAACTGTTATAACATCTACTGTCTATCCACAGATTACCTGTCACAACATCTACTGTCTATCCACAGGTTAACTGCCATAGCATCTGCCATCTATCCACAGGTTAACTGTCATAACATCTACTGTCTACCCACAGGTTAACTGTCATAACATCTACTGTCTACCCACAGGTTAACTGTCATAACGTCTACTGTCCATCCACAGGTTAACTGTCATAACATACTGTCTATCCACAGGTTAACTGTCATAACATCTACTGTCTATCCACAGATTACCTGTCACAACATCTACTGTCTATCCACAGGTTAACTGCCATAGCATCTGCCATCTATCCACAGGTTAACTTTCATAACATCTACTGTCTGTCCACAGGTTAACTGTCATAACATCTACTGTCTATCCACAGGTTAACTGTTATAACATCTACTGTCTATCCACAAGTTAACTGTCATAACATCTACTGTCTATCCACAGATTACCTGTCACAACATCTACTGTCTATCCACAGGTTAACTGTCATAACATCTACTGTCTACCCACAGGTTAACTGTCATAACGTCTACTGTCCATCCACAGGTTAACTGTCATTAAAATCTACTGTCTATCCACAGATTACCTGTCACAACATCTACTGTCTATCCACAGGTTAACTGTCATAACATCTACTGTCTAGCCACAGGTTAACTGTCACAATATCTGCTGTCTATCCACAGGTTAACTGTCACAACATCTACTGTCTATCCACAGGTTAACTGTCATAGCATCTGCCGTCTATCCCCAGACTAATTGTCAAAACATCTACTGTCTATCCACGGGTTAACTGTCATAACGTCTAATGTCTATCCACAGGTTAACTGTCATAATGTCTGCTGTCTATCCACAGGTTAACTGTCATAACATCTACTGTCTATCCACAGGTTAACTGTCATAACATCTACTGTCTAGCCACAGGTTAACTGTCATAACATCTACTGTCAATCCACAGGTTAACTGTCATAACATCTACTGTCTATCCACAGGTTAACTGTCATAACGTCTACTGTCTATCCACAGGCTAATTGTCATAACAGCTACTGTATATCCACAGATTAACTGCCATAAGGTCTGCTGTCTATCCACAGGTTAACTGCCATAGCATCTGCCATCTATCCACAGGTTAACTGTCATAACATCTACTGTCTATCCACAGGTTAACTGTCATAACATCTACTGTCTGTCCACAGGTTAACTGTCATAACATCTACTGTCTATCCACAGGTTAACTGTCATAACATCTACTGTCTATCCACAAGTTAACTGTCATAACATCTACTGTCTATCCACAGATTACCTGTCACAACATCTACTGTCTATCCACAGGTTAACTGTCATAACATCTACTGTCTACCCACAGGTTAACTGTCATAACGTCTACTGTCCATCCACAGGTTAACTGTCATTAAAATCTACTGTATATCCACAGATTACCTGTCACAACATCTACTGTCTATCCACAGGTTAACTGCCATAGCATCTGCCATCTATCCACAGGTTAACTGTCATAACATCTACTGTCTATCCACAGGTTAACTGTCATAACATCTACTGTCTATCCACAGATTACCTGTCACAACATCTACTGTCTATCCACAGGTTAACTGCCATAGCATCTGCCATCTATCCACAGGTTAACTGTCATAGCATCTGCCGTCTATCCCCAGACTAATTGTCAAAACATCTACTGTCTATCCACGGGTTAACTGTCATAACGTCTAATGTCTATCCACAGGTTAACTGTCATAATGTCTGCTGTCTATCCACAGGTTAACTGTCATAACATCTACTGTCTATCCACAGGTTAACTGTCATAACATCTACTGTCTAGCCACAGGTTAACTGTCATAACATCTACTGTCTATCCACAGGTTAACTGTCATAACGTCTACTGTCTATCCACAGGCTAATTGTCATAACAGCTACTGTATATCCACAGATTAACTGTCATAACGTCTGCTGTCTATCCACATGTTAACTGTCATAATATCTACTGTCTATGCACAGGTTAACTGTCACAATATCTGCTGTCTATCCACAGCATAACTTTCAAAAGATCTACTGTCTGGCCACAGGTTAACTGTCATAGCATCTGCTCTCTATCCACAGATTAACTGTTATAACGTCTGCTGTCTATCCACAGATTACCTGTCACAACGTCTACTGTCTATCCACAGGTTAACTGTCATATAATCTACTGTCTATCCACAGGTTAACTGTCATAACGTCTACTGTCTATCCACAGGTTAACTGTCATAACGTCTACTGTCTATCCACAGGTTAACTGTCATAACATCTACTGTCTGTCCACAGATTAACTGTCATAGCATCTACTGTCTATCCACAGGTTAACTGTCATAACAACTGTCATAACATCTACTGTCTATCCACAGATTACCTGTCACAACATATACTGTCTATCCACAGGTTAACTGTCATAACATCTACTGTCTACCCACATGTTAACTGTCATAACGTCTACTGTCCATCCACAGGTTAACTGTCATAACATCTACTGTCTATCCACAGATTACCTGTCACAACATCTACTGTCTATCCACAGGTTAACTGTCATAGCATCTGCCATCTATCCACAGGTTAACTGTCATAACGTCTGCTGTCTATCCACAGATTACCTGTCACAACGTCTACTGTCCATCCACAGGTTAACTGTCATAACGTCTACTGTCCATCCACAGGTTAACTGTCATAACCTACTGTCCATCCACAGGTTAACTGTCATAACGTCTACTGTCCATCCACAGGTTAACTGTCATAACCTACTGTCTATCCACAGGTTAACTGTCATAACATCTACTGTCTATCCACAGATTACCTGTCACAACATCTACTGTCTATCCACAGGTTAACTGCCATAGCATCTGCCATCTATCCACAGGTTAACTGTCATAACATCTACTGTCTGTCCACAGGTTAACTGTCATAACATCTACTGTCTATCCACAGGTTAACTGTTATAACATCTACTGTCTATCCACAAGTTAACTGTCATAACATCTACTGTCTATCCACAGATTACCTGTCACAACATCTACTGTCTATCCACAGGTTAACTGTCATAACATCTACTGTCTACCCACAGGTTAACTGTCATAACGTCTACTGTCCATCCACAGGTTAACTGTCATTAAAATCTACTGTCTATCCACAGATTACCTGTCACAACATCTACTGTCTATCCACAGGTTAACTGTCATAGCATCTGCCATCTATCCACAGGTTAACTGTCATAACGTCTGCTGTCTATCCACAGATTACCTGTCACAACATCTACTGTCTATCCACAGGTTAACTGTCATAACATCTACTGTCTGTCCACAGGTTAACTGTCATAACGTCTACTGTCTATCCACAGGTTAACTGTCATAACGTCTACTGTCTATCCACAGGTTAACTGTCATAACGTCTACTGTCTATCCACAGGTTAACTGTCATAACATCTACTGTCTGTCCACAGGTTAACTGTCATAACATCTACTGTCTATCCACAGATTACCTGTCACAACATATACTGTCTATCCACAGGTTAACTGTCATAACATCTACTGTCTACCCACATGTTAACTGTCATAACGTCTACTGTCCATCCACAGGTTAACTGTCATAACATCTACTGTCTATCCACAGATTACCTGTCACAACATATACTGTCTATCCACAGGTTAACTGTCATAGCATCTGCCATCTATCCACAGGTTAACTGTCATAACGTCTGCTGTCTATCCACAGATTACCTGTCACAACGTCTACTGTCCATCCACAGGTTAACTGTCATAACGTCTACTGTCCATCCACAGGTTAACTGTCATAACGTCTACTGTCCATCCACAGGTTAACTGTCATAACCTACTGTCTATCCACAGGTTAACTGTTATAACATCTACTGTCTATCCACAGATTACCTGTCACAACATCTACTGTCTATCCACAGGTTAACTGCCATAGCATCTGCCATCTATCCACAGGTTAACTGTCATAACATCTACTGTCTACCCACAGGTTAACTGTCATAACATCTACTGTCTACCCACAGGTTAACTGTCATAACGTCTACTGTCCATCCACAGGTTAACTGTCATAACCTACTGTCTATCCACAGGTTAACTGTCATAACATCTACTGTCTATCCACAGATTACCTGTCACAACATCTACTGTCTATCCACAGGTTAACTGCCATAGCATCTGCCATCTATCCACAGGTTAACTTTCATAACATCTACTGTCTGTCCACAGGTTAACTGTCATAACATCTACTGTCTATCCACAGGTTAACTGTTATAACATCTACTGTCTATCCACAAGTTAACTGTCATAACATCTACTGTCTATCCACAGATTACCTGTCACAACATCTACTGTCTATCCACAGGTTAACTGTCATAACATCTACTGTCTACCCACAGGTTAACTGTCATAACGTCTACTGTCCATCCACAGGTTAACTGTCATTAAAATCTACTGTCTATCCACAGATTACCTGTCACAACATCTACTGTCTATCCACAGGTTAACTGTCATAACATCTACTGTCTAGCCACAGGTTAACTGTCACAATATCTGCTGTCTATCCACAGGTTAACTGTCACAACATCTACTGTCTATCCACAGGTTAACTGTCATAGCATCTGCCGTCTATCCCCAGACTAATTGTCAAAACATCTACTGTCTATCCACGGGTTAACTGTCATAACGTCTAATGTCTATCCACAGGTTAACTGTCATAATGTCTGCTGTCTATCCACAGGTTAACTGTCATAACATCTACTGTCTATCCACAGGTTAACTGTCATAACATCTACTGTCTAGCCACAGGTTAACTGTCATAACATCTACTGTCAATCCACAGGTTAACTGTCATAACATCTACTGTCTATCCACAGGTTAACTGTCATAACGTCTACTGTCTATCCACAGGCTAATTGTCATAACAGCTACTGTATATCCACAGATTAACTGCCATAAGGTCTGCTGTCTATCCACAGGTTAACTGCCATAGCATCTGCCATCTATCCACAGGTTAACTGTCATAACATCTACTGTCTATCCACAGGTTAACTGTCATAACATCTACTGTCTGTCCACAGGTTAACTGTCATAACATCTACTGTCTATCCACAGGTTAACTGTCATAACATCTACTGTCTATCCACAAGTTAACTGTCATAACATCTACTGTCTATCCACAGATTACCTGTCACAACATCTACTGTCTATCCACAGGTTAACTGTCATAACATCTACTGTCTACCCACAGGTTAACTGTCATAACGTCTACTGTCCATCCACAGGTTAACTGTCATTAAAATCTACTGTCTATCCACAGATTACCTGTCACAACATCTACTGTCTATCCACAGGTTAACTGCCATAGCATCTGCCATCTATCCACAGGTTAACTGTCATAACATCTACTGTCTATCCACAGGTTAACTGTCATAACATCTACTGTCTATCCACAGATTACCTGTCACAACATCTACTGTCTATCCACAGGTTAACTGCCATAGCATCTGCCATCTATCCACAGGTTAACTGTCATAGCATCTGCCGTCTATCCCCAGACTAATTGTCAAAACATCTACTGTCTATCCACGGGTTAACTGTCATAACGTCTAATGTCTATCCACAGGTTAACTGTCATAATGTCTGCTGTCTATCCACAGGTTAACTGTCATAACATCTACTGTCTATCCACAGGTTAACTGTCATAACATCTACTGTCTAGCCACAGGTTAACTGTCATAACATCTACTGTCAATCCACAGGTTAACTGTCATAACATCTACTGTCTATCCACAGGTTAACTGTCATAACGTCTACTGTCTATCCACAGGCTAATTGTCATAACAGCTACTGTATATCCACAGATTAACTGTCATAACGTCTGCTGTCTATCCACATGTTAACTGTCATAATATCTACTGTCTATGCACAGGTTAACTGTCACAATATCTGCTGTCTATCCACAGCATAACTTTCAAAAGATCTACTGTCTGGCCACAGGTTAACTGTCATAGCATCTGCTCTCTATCCACAGATTAACTGTTATAACGTCTGCTGTCTATCCACAGATTACCTGTCACAACGTCTACTGTCTATCCACAGGTTAACTGTCATATAATCTACTGTCTATCCACAGGTTAACTGTCATAACGTCTACTGTCTATCCACAGGTTAACTGTCATAACGTCTACTGTCTATCCACAGGTTAACTGTCATAACATCTACTGTCTGTCCACAGATTAACTGTCATAGCATCTACTGTCTATCCACAGGTTAACTGTCATAACAACTGTCATAACATCTACTGTCTATCCACAGATTACCTGTCACAACATATACTGTCTATCCACAGGTTAACTGTCATAACATCTACTGTCTACCCACATGTTAACTGTCATAACGTCTACTGTCCATCCACAGGTTAACTGTCATAACATCTACTGTCTATCCACAGATTACCTGTCACAACATCTACTGTCTATCCACAGGTTAACTGTCATAGCATCTGCCATCTATCCACAGGTTAACTGTCATAACGTCTGCCATCTATCCACAGGTTAACTGTCATAACATCTACTGTCTACCCACAGGTTAACTGTCATAACATCTACTGTCTACCCACAGGTTAACTGTCATAACGTCTACTGTCCATCCACAGGTTAACTGTCATAACCTACTGTCTATCCACAGGTTAACTGTCATAACATCTACTGTCTATCCACAGATTACCTGTCACAACATCTACTGTCTATCCACAGGTTAACTGCCATAGCATCTGCCATCTATCCACAGGTTAACTTTCATAACATCTACTGTCTGTCCACAGGTTAACTGTCATAACATCTACTGTCTATCCACAGGTTAACTGTTATAACATCTACTGTCTATCCACAAGTTAACTGTCATAACATCTACTGTCTATCCACAGATTACCTGTCACAACATCTACTGTCTATCCACAGGTTAACTGTCATAACATCTACTGTCTACCCACAGGTTAACTGTCATAACGTCTACTGTCCATCCACAGGTTAACTGTCATTAAAATCTACTGTCTATCCACAGATTACCTGTCACAACATCTACTGTCTATCCACAGGTTAACTGTCATAGCATCTGCCATCTATCCACAGGTTAACTGTCATAACGTCTGCTGTCTATCCACAGATTACCTGTCACAACGTCTACTGTCCATCCACAGGTTAACTGTCATAACGTCTACTGTCTATCCACAGGTTAACTGTCATAACGTCTACTGTCTATCCACAGGTTAACTGTCATAACATCTACTGTCTGTCCACAGGTTAACTGTCATAACATCTACTGTCTATCCACAGATTACCTGTCACAACATATACTGTCTATCCACAGGTTAACTGTCATAACATCTACTGTCTACCCACATGTTAACTGTCATAACGTCTACTGTCCATCCACAGGTTAACTGTCATAACATCTACTGTCTATCCACAGATTACCTGTCACAACATATACTGTCTATCCACAGGTTAACTGTCATAGCATCTGCCATCTATCCACAGGTTAACTGTCATAACGTCTGCTGTCTATCCACAGATTACCTGTCACAACGTCTACTGTCCTTCCACAGGTTAACTGTCATAACGTCTACTGTCCATCCACAGGTTAACTGTCATAACGTCTACTGTCCATCCACAGGTTAACTGTCATAACCTACTGTCTATCCACAGGTTAACTGTTATAACATCTACTGTCTATCCACAGATTACCTGTCACAACATCTACTGTCTATCCACAGGTTAACTGCCATAGCATCTGCCATCTATCCACAGGTTAACTGTCATAACATCTACTGTCTACCCACAGGTTAACTGTCATAACATCTACTGTCTATCCACAGGTTAACTGTCATAGCATCTACCGTCTATCCACAGGTTAACTGTCATAACGTCTGCTGTCTATCCACAGATTACCTGTCACAACGTCTACTGTCCATCCACAGGTTAACTGTCATAACGTCTACTGTCCATCCACAGGTTAACTGTCACAATATCTGCTGTCTATCCACAGGTTAACTGTCACAACATCTACTGTCTATCGACAGGTTAACTGTCATAGCATCTGCCGTCTTTCCCCAGACTAATTGTCAAAACATCTACTGTCTATCCACGGGTTAACTGTCATAACGTCTAATGTCTATCCACAGGTTAACTGTCATAATGTCTGCTGTCTATCCACAGGTTAACTGTCATAACATCTACTGTCTAGCCACAGGTTAACTGTCACAACATCTACTGTCTATCCACAGGTTAACTGTCGTAGCATCTGCCGTCTATCCCCAGACTAATTGTCAAAACATCTACTGTCTATCCACGGGTTAACTGTCATAACGTCTAATGTCTATCCACAGGTTAACTGTCATAATGTCTGCTGTCTATCCACAGGTTAACTGTCATAACATCTACTGTCTATCCACAGGTTAACTGTCATAACATCTACTGTCTAGCCACAGGTTAACTGTCATAACATCTACTGTCAATCCACAGGTTAACTGTCATAACATCTACTGTCTATCCACAGGTTAACTGTCATAACGTCTACTGTCTATCCACAGGCTAATTGTCATAACAGCTACTGTATATCCACAGATTAACTGCCATAACGTCTGCTGTCTATCCACATGTTAACTGTCATAATATCTACTGTCTATGCACAGGTTAACTGTCACAATATCTGCTGTCTCTCCACAGCATAACTTTCAAAAGATCTACTGTCTGGCCACAGGTTAACTGTCATAGCATCTGCTCTCTATCCACAGATTAACTGTTATAACGTCTGCTGTCTATCCACAGATTACCTGTCACAACGTCTACTGTCTATCCACAGGTTAACTGTCATATAATCTACTGTCTATCCACAGGTTAACTGTCATAACGTCTACTGTCTATCCACAGGTTAACTGTCATAACGTCTACTGTCTATCCACAGGTTAACTGTCATAACATCTACTGTCTGTCCACAGATTAACTGTCATAACATCTACTGTCTATCCACAGGTTAACTGTCATAATGTTTGCTGTCTATCCACAGGTTAACTGTCATAACAACTGTCATAACGTCTACTGTCTATCCACAGGTAAACTGTCATAACATATACTGTCTAGCCACGGATTACCTGTCACAACGTCTACTGTCTATCCACAGGTTAACTGTCATAACAGCTACTGTCTATCCACAGGTTAACTGTCATAACATCTACTGTCCATCCATAGGTTAACTGTCATAACATCTACTGTCTATCCACAGGTTAACTGTCATAACATCTACTGTCTATCCACAGGTTAACTGTCATAATGTTTGCTGTCTATCCACAGGTTAACTGTCATAACAACTGTCATAACGTCTACTGTCTATCCACAGGTAAACTGTCATAACATATACTGTCTAGCCACGGATTACCTGTCACAACGTCTACTGTCTATCCACAGGTTAACTGTCATAACAGCTACTGTCTATCCACAGGTTAACTGTCATAACATCTACTGTCCATCCATAGGTTAACTGTCATAACATCTACTGTCTAGCCACAGGTTAACTGTCATAACATCTACTGTCAATCCACAGGTTAACTGTCATAACATCTACTGTCTATCCACAGGTTAACTGTCATAACGTCTACTGTCTATCCACAGGCTAATTGTCATAACAGCTACTGTATATCCACAGATTAACTGCCATAACGTCTGCTGTCTATCCACATGTTAACTGTCATAATATCTACTGTCTATGCACAGGTTAACTGTCACAATATCTGCTGTCTCTCCACAGCATAACTTTCAAAAGATCTACTGTCTGGCCACAGGTTAACTGTCATAGCATCTGCTCTCTATCCACAGATTAACTGTTATAACGTCTGCTGTCTATCCACAGATTACCTGTCACAACGTCTACTGTCTATCCACAGGTTAACTGTCATATAATCTACTGTCTATCCACAGGTTAACTGTCATAACGTCTACTGTCTATCCACAGGTTAACTGTCATAACGTCTACTGTCTATCCACAGGTTAACTGTCATAACATCTACTGTCTGTCCACAGATTAACTGTCATAACATCTACTGTCTATCCACAGGTTAACTGTCATAATGTTTGCTGTCTATCCACAGGTAAACTGTCATAACATATACTGTCTAGCCACGGATTACCTGTCACAACGTCTACTGTCTATCCACAGGTTAACTGTCATAACAGCTACTGTCTATCCACAGGTTAACTGTCATAACATCTACTGTCCATCCATAGGTTAACTGTCATAACATCTACTGTCTATCCACAGGTTAACTGTCATAACATCTACTGTCTATCCACAGATTACCTGTCACAACATATACTGTCTATCCACAGGTTAACTGTCATAACATCTACTGTCTATCCACAGGTTAACTGTCATAACATCTACTGTCTATCCACAGGTTAACTGTCATAACATCTACTGTCTACCCACATGTCAACTGTCATAACGTCTACTGTCCATCCACAGGTTAACTGTCATAACATCTACTGTCTATCCACAGATTACCTGTCACAACATCTACTGTCTATCCACAGGTTAACTGTCATAGCATCTGCCATCTATCCACAGGTTAACTGTCATAACGTCTGCTGTCTATCCACAGATTACCTGTCACAACGTCTACTGTCCATCCACAGGTTAACTGTCAAAACGTCTACTGTCCATCCACAGGTTAACTGTCATAACCTACTGTCCATCCACAGGTTAACTGTCATAACGTCTACTGTCCATCCACAGGTTAACTGTCATAACCTACTGTCTATCCACAGGTTAACTGTTATAACATCTACTGTCTATCCACAGATTACCTGTCACAACATCTACTGTCTATCCACAGGTTAACTGCCATAGCATCTGCCATCTATCCACAGGTTAACTGTCATAACATCTACTGTCTATCCACAGGTTAACTGTCATAACATCTACTGTCTGTCCACAGGTTAACTGTCATAACATCTACTGTCTATCCACAGGTTAACTGTCAAAACATCTACTGTCTATCCACAAGTTAACTGTCAAAACATCTACTGTCTACCCACAGGTTAACTGTCATAACATCTACTGTCTATCCACAGGTTAACTGTCATAGCATCTACCGTCTATCCACAGGTTAACTGTCATAACGTCTGCTGTCTATCCACAGATTACCTGTCACAACGTCTACTGTCCATCCACAGGTTAACTGTCATAACGTCTACTGTCCATCCACAGGTTAACTGTCACAATATCTGCTGTCTATCCACAGGTTAACTGTCACAACATCTACTGTCTATCCACAGGTTAACTGTCATAGCATCTGCCGTCTATCCCCAGACTAATTGTCAAAACATCTACTGTCTATCCACGGGTTAACTGTCATAACGTCTAATGTCTACCCACAGGTTAACTGTCATAATGTCTGCTGTCTATCCACAGGTTAACTGTCATAACATCTACTGTCTATCCACAGGTTAACTGTCATAACATCTACTGTCTAGCCACAGGTTAACTGTCATAACATCTACTGTCAATCCACAGGTTAACTGTCATAACATCTACTGTCTATCCACAGGTTAACTGTCATAACGTCTACTGTCTATCCACAGGCTAATTGTCATAACAGCTACTGTATATCCACAGATTAACTGTCATAACGTCTGCTGTCTATCCACATGTTAACTGTCATAATATCTACTGTCTATGCACAGGTTAACTGTCACAATATCTGCTGTCTATCCACAGCATAACTTTCAAAAGATCTACTGTCTGGCCACAGGTTAACTGTCATAGCATCTGCTCTCTATCCACAGATTAACTGTTATAACGTCTGCTGTCTATCCACAGATTACCTGTCACAACGTCTACTGTCTATCCACAGGTTAACTGTCATATAATCTACTGTCTATCCACAGGTTAACTGTCATAACGTCTACTGTCTATCCACAGGTTAACTGTCATAACGTCTACTGTCTATCCACAGGTTAACTGTCATAACATCTACTGTCTGTCCACAGATTAACTGTCATAGCATCTACTGTCTATCCACAGGTTAACTGTCATAACAACTGTCATAACATCTACTGTCTATCCACAGATTACCTGTCACAACATATACTGTCTATCCACAGGTTAACTGTCATAACATCTACTGTCTACCCACATGTTAACTGTCATAACGTCTACTGTCCATCCACAGGTTAACTGTCATAACATCTACTGTCTATCCACAGATTACCTGTCACAACATCTACTGTCTATCCACAGGTTAACTGTCATAGCATCTGCCATCTATCCACAGGTTAACTGTCATAACGTCTGCTGTCTATCCACAGATTACCTGTCACAACGTCTACTGTCCATCCACAGGTTAACTGTCATAACGTCTACTGTCCATCCACAGGTTAACTGTCATAACCTACTGTCCATCCACAGGTTAACTGTCATAACGTCTACTGTCCATCCACAGGTTAACTGTCATAACCTACTGTCTATCCACAGGTTAACTGTCATAACATCTACTGTCTATCCACAGATTACCTGTCACAACATCTACTGTCTATCCACAGGTTAACTGCCATAGCATCTGCCATCTATCCACAGGTTAACTGTCATAACATCTACTGTCTGTCCACAGGTTAACTGTCATAACATCTACTGTCTATCCACAGGTTAACTGTTATAACATCTACTGTCTATCCACAAGTTAACTGTCATAACATCTACTGTCTATCCACAGATTACCTGTCACAACATCTACTGTCTATCCACAGGTTAACTGTCATAACATCTACTGTCTACCCACAGGTTAACTGTCATAACGTCTACTGTCCATCCACAGGTTAACTGTCATTAAAATCTACTGTCTATCCACAGATTACCTGTCACAACATCTACTGTCTATCCACAGGTTAACTGTCATAGCATCTGCCATCTATCCACAGGTTAACTGTCATAACGTCTGCTGTCTATCCACAGATTACCTGTCACAACGTCTACTGTCCATCCACAGGTTAACTGTCATAACGTCTACTGTCTATCCACAGGTTAACTGTCATAACGTCTACTGTCTATCCACAGGTTAACTGGCATAACATCTACTGTCTGTCCACAGGTTAACTGTCATAACATCTACTGTCTATCCACAGGTTAACTGTCATAACATCTACTGTCTATCCACAGGTTAACTGTCATAACATCTACTGTCTATCCACAGATTACCTGTCACAACATATACTGTCTATCCACAGGTTAACTGTCATAACATCTACTGTCTACCCACATGTTAACTGTCATAACGTCTACTGTCCATCCACAGGTTAACTGTCATAACATCTACTGTCTATCCACAGATTACCTGTCACAACATATACTGTCTATCCACAGGTTAACTGTCATAGCATCTGCCATCTATCCACAGGTTAACTGTCATAACGTCTGCTGTCTATCCACAGATTACCTGTCACAACGTCTACTGTCCATCCACAGGTTAACTGTCATAACGTCTACTGTCCATCCACAGGTTAACTGTCATAACCTACTGTCTATCCACAGGTTAACTGTTATAACATCTACTGTCTATCCACAGATTACCTGTCACAACATCTACTGTCTATCCACAGGTTAACTGCCATAGCATCTGCCATCTATCCACAGGTTAACTGTCATAACATCTACTGTCTACCCACAGGTTAACTGTCATAACATCTACTGTCTACCCACAGGTTAACTGTCATAACGTCTACTGTCTATCCACAGGTTAACTGTCATAACCTACTGTCTATCCACAGGTTAACTGTCATAACATCTACTGTCTATCCACAGATTACCTGTCACAACATCTACTGTCTATCCACAGGTTAACTGCCATAGCATCTGCCATCTATCCACAGGTTAACTTTCATAACATCTACTGTCTGTCCACAGGTTAACTGTCATAACATCTACTGTCTATCCACAGGTTAACTGTTATAACATCTACTGTCTATCCACAAGTTAACTGTCATAACATCTACTGTCTATCCACAGATTACCTGTCACAACATCTACTGTCTATCCACAGGTTAACTGTCATAACATCTACTGTCTACCCACAGGTTAACTGTCATAACGTCTACTGTCCATCCACAGGTTAACTGTCATTAAAATCTACTGTCTATCCACAGATTACCTGTCACAACATCTACTGTCTATCCACAGGTTAACTGTCATAGCATCTGCCATCTATCCACAGGTTAACTGTCATAACGTCTGCTGTCTATCCACAGATTACCTGTCACAACGTCTACTGTCCATCCACAGGTTAACTGTCATAACTTCTACTGTCTATCCACAGGTTAACTGTCATAACGTCTACTGTCTATCCACAGGTTAACTGTCATAACATCTACTGTCTGTCCACAGGTTAACTGTCATAACATCTACTGTCTATCCACAGATTACCTGTCACAACATATACTGTCTATCCACAGGTTAACTGTCATAACATCTACTGTCTACCCACATGTTAACTGTCATAACGTCTACTGTCCATCCACAGGTTAACTGTCATAACATCTACTGTCTATCCACAGATTACCTGTCACAACATATACTGTCTATCCACAGGTTAACTGTCATAGCATCTGCCATCTATCCACAGGTTAACTGTCATAACGTCTGCTGTCTATCCACAGATTACCTGTCACAACGTCTACTGTCCATCCACAGGTTAACTGTCATAACGTCTACTGTCCATCCACAGGTTAACTGTCATAACGTCTACTGTCCATCCACAGGTTAACTGTCATAACCTACTGTCTATCCACAGGTTAACTGTTATAACATCTACTGTCTATCCACAGATTACCTGTCACAACATCTACTGTCTATCCACAGGTTAACTGTCATAGCATCTACCGTCTATCCACAGGTTAACTGTCATAACGTCTGCTGTCTATCCACAGATTACCTGTCACAACGTCTACTGTCCATCCACAGGTTAACTGTCATAACGTCTACTGTCCATCCACAGGTTAACTGTCACAATATCTGCTGTCTATCCACAGGTTAACTGTCACAACATCTACTGTCTATCGACAGGTTAACTGTCATAGCATCTGCCGTCTATCCCCAGACTAATTGTCAAAACATCTACTGTCTATCCACGGGTTAACTGTCATAACGTCTAATGTCTATCCACAGGTTAACTGTCATAATGTCTGCTGTCTATCCACAGGTTAACTGTCATAACATCTACTGTCTAGCCACAGGTTAACTGTCACAACATCTACTGTCTATCCACAGGTTAACTGTCGTAGCATCTGCCGTCTATCCCCAGACTAATTGTCAAAACATCTACTGTCTATCCACGGGTTAACTGTCATAACGTCTAATGTCTATCCACAGGTTAACTGTCATAATGTCTGCTGTCTATCCACAGGTTAACTGTCATAACATCTACTGTCTATCCACAGGTTAACTGTCATAACATCTACTGTCTAGCCACAGGTTAACTGTCATAACATCTACTGTCAATCCACAGGTTAACTGTCATAACATCTACTGTCTATCCACAGGTTAACTGTCATAACGTCTACTGTCTATCCACAGGCTAATTGTCATAACAGCTACTGTATATCCACAGATTAACTGCCATAACGTCTGCTGTCTATCCACATGTTAACTGTCATAATATCTACTGTCTATGCACAGGTTAACTGTCACAATATCTGCTGTCTCTCCACAGCATAACTTTCAAAAGATCTACTGTCTGGCCACAGGTTAACTGTCATAGCATCTGCTCTCTATCCACAGATTAACTGTTATAACGTCTGCTGTCTATCCACAGATTACCTGTAACAACGTCTACTGTCTATCCACAGGTTAACTGTCATATAATCTACACTCTATCCACAGGTTAACTGTCATAACGTCTACTGTCTATCCACAGGTTAACTGTCATAACGTCTACTGTCTATCCACAGGTTAACTGTCATAACATCTACTGTCTGTCCACAGATTAACTGTCATAACATCTACTGTCTATCCACAGGTTAACTGTCATAATGTTTGCTGTCTATCCACAGGTTAACTGTCATAACAACTGTCATAACGTCTACTGTCTATCCACAGGTAAACTGTCATAACATATACTGTCTAGCCACGGATTACCTGTCACAACGTCTACTGTCTATCCACAGGTTAACTGTCATAACAGCTACTGTCTATCCACAGGTTAACTGTCATAACATCTACTGTCCATCCATAGGTTAACTGTCATAACATCTACTGTCTATCCACAGGTTAACTGTCATAACATCTACTGTCTATCCACAGGTTAACTGTCATAATGTTTGCTGTCTATCCACAGGTTAACTGTCATAACAACTGTCATAACGTCTACTGTCTATCCACAGGTAAACTGTCATAACATATACTGTCTAGCCACGGATTACCTGTCACAACGTCTACTGTCTATCCACAGGTTAACTGTCATAACAGCTACTGTCTATCCACAGGTTAACTGTCATAACATCTACTGTCCATCCATAGGTTAACTGTCATAACATCTACTGTCTAGCCACAGGTTAACTGTCATAACATCTACTGTCAATCCACAGGTTAACTGTCATAACATCTACTGTCTATCCACAGGTTAACTGTCATAACGTCTACTGTCTATCCACAGGCTAATTGTCATAACAGCTACTGTATATCCACAGATTAACTGCCATAACGTCTGCTGTCTATCCACATGTTAACTGTCATAATATCTACTGTCTATGCACAGGTTAACTGTCACAATATCTGCTGTCTCTCCACAGCATAACTTTCAAAAGATCTACTGTCTGGCCACAGGTTAACTGTCATAGCATCTGCTCTCTATCCACAGATTAACTGTTATAACGTCTGCTGTCTATCCACAGAGTACCTGTCACAACGTCTACTGTCTATCCACAGGTTAACTGTCATATAATCTACTGTCTATCCACAGGTTAACTGTCATAACGTATACTGTCTATCCACAGGTTAACTGTCATAACGTCTACTGTCTATCCACAGGTTAACTGTCATAATGTTTGCTGTCTATCCACAGGTTAACTGTCATAACAACTGTCATAACGTCTACTGTCTATCCACAGGTAAACTGTCATAACATATACTGTCTAGCCACGGATTACCTGTCACAACGTCTACTGTCTATCCACAGGTTAACTGTCATAACAGCTACTGTCTATCCACAGGTTAACTGTCATAACATCTACTGTCCATCCATAGGTTAACTGTCATAACATCTACTGTCTATCCACAGGTTAACTGTCATAACATCTACTGTCTATCCACAGATTACCTGTCACAACATATACTGTCTATCCACAGGTTAACTGTCATAACATCTACTGTCTATCCACAGGTTAACTGTCATAACATCTACTGTCTATCCACAGGTTAACTGTCATAACATCTACTGTCTACCCACATGTCAACTGTCATAACGTCTACTGTCCATCCACAGGTTAACTGTCATAACATCTACTGTCTATCCACAGATTACCTGTCACAACATCTACTGTCTATCCACAGGTTAACTGTCATAGCATCTGCCATCTATCCACAGGTTAACTGTCATAACGTCTGCTGTCTATCCACAGATTACCTGTCACAACGTCTACTGTCCATCCACAGGTTAACTGTCAAAACGTCTACTGTCCATCCACAGGTTAACTGTCATAACCTACTGTCCATCCACAGGTTAACTGTCATAACGTCTACTGTCCATCCACAGGTTAACTGTCATAACCTACTGTCTATCCACAGGTTAACTGTTATAACATCTACCGTCTATCCACAGATTACCTGTCACAACATCTACTGTCTATCCACAGGTTAACTGCCATAGCATCTGCCATCTATCCACAGGTTAACTGTCATAACATCTACTGTCTATCCACAGGTTAACTGTCATAACATCTACTGTCTGTCCACAGGTTAACTGTCATAACATCTACTGTCTATCCACAGGTTAACTGTCAAAACATCTACTGTCTATCCACAAGTTAACTGTCAAAACATCTACTGTCTACCCACAGGTTAACTGTCATAACATCTACTGTCTATCCACAGGTTAACTGTCATAACGTCTGCTGTCTATCCACAGATTACCTGTCACAACGTCTACTGTCCATCCACAGGTTAACTGTCATAACGTCTACTGTCCATCCACAGGTTAACTGTCACAATATCTGCTGTCTATCCACAGGTTAACTGTCACAACATCTACTGTCTATCCACAGGTTAACTGTCATAGCATCTGCCGTCTATCCCCAGACTAATTGTCAAAACATCTACTGTCTATCCACGGGTTAACTGTCATAACGTCTAATGTCTACCCACAGGTTAACTGTCATAATGTCTGCTGTCTATCCACAGGTTAACTGTCATAACATCTACTGTCTATCCACAGGTTAACTGTCATAACATCTACTGTCTAGCCACAGGTTAACTGTCATAACATCTACTGTCAATCCACAGGTTAACTGTCATAACATCTACTGTCTATCCACAGGTTAACTGTCATAACGTCTACTGTCTATCCACAGGCTAATTGTCATAACAGCTACTGTATATCCACAGATTAACTGTCATAACGTCTGCTGTCTATCCACATGTTAACTGTCATAATATCTACTGTCTATGCACAGGTTAACTGTCACAATATCTGCTGTCTATCCACAGCATAACTTTCAAAAGATCTACTGTCTGGCCACAGGTTAACTGTCATAGCATCTGCTCTCTATCCACAGATTAACTGTTATAACGTCTGCTGTCTATCCACAGATTACCTGTCACAACGTCTACTGTCTATCCACAGGTTAACTGTCATATAATCTACTGTCTATCCACAGGTTAACTGTCATAACGTCTACTGTCTATCCACAGGTTAACTGTCATAACGTCTACTGTCTATCCACAGGTTAACTGTCATAACATCTACTGTCTGTCCACAGATGAACTGTCATAACATCTACTGTCTATCCACAGGTTAACTGTCATAACAACTGTCATAACATCTACTGTCTATCCACAGATTACCTGTCACAACATATACTGTCTATCCACAGGTTAACTGTCATAACATCTACTGTCTACCCACATGTTAACTGTCATAACGTCTACTGTCCATCCACAGGTTAACTGTCATAACATCTACTGTCTATCCACAGATTACCTGTCACAACATCTACTGTCTATCCACAGGTTAACTGTCATAGCATCTGCCATCTATCCACAGGTTAACTGTCATAACGTCTACTGTCTGTCCACAGGTTAACTGTCATAACATCTACTGTCTATCCACAGGTTAACTGTCATAACATCTACTGTCTGTCCACAGGTTAACTGTCATAACATCTACTGTCTATCCACAGGTTAACTGTCAAAACATCTACTGTCTATCCACAAGTTAACTGTCAAAACATCTACTGTCTACCCACAGGTTAACTGTCATAACATCTACTGTCTATCCACAGGTTAACTGTCATAGCATCTACCGTCTATCCACAGGTTAACTGTCATAACGTCTGCTGTCTATCCACAGATTACCTGTCACAACGTCTACTGTCCATCCACAGGTTAACTGTCATAACGTCTACTGTCCATCCACAGGTTAACTGTCACAATATCTGCTGTCTATCCACAGGTTAACTGTCACAACATCTACTGTCTATCCACAGGTTAACTGTCATAGCATCTGCCGTCTATCCCCAGACTAATTGTCAAAACATCTACTGTCTATCCACGGGTTAACTGTCATAACGTCTAATGTCTACCCACAGGTTAACTGTCATAATGTCTGCTGTCTATCCACAGGTTAACTGTCATAACATCTACTGTCTATCCACAGGTTAACTGTCATAACATCTACTGTCTAGCCACAGGTTAACTGTCATAACATCTACTGTCAATCCACAGGTTAACTGTCATAACATCTACTGTCTATCCACAGGTTAACTGTCATAACGTCTACTGTCTATCCACAGGCTAATTGTCATAACAGCTACTGTATATCCACAGATTAACTGTCATAACGTCTGCTGTCTATCCACATGTTAACTGTCATAATATCTACTGTCTATGCACAGGTTAACTGTCACAATATCTGCTGTCTATCCACAGCATAACTTTCAAAAGATCTACTGTCTGGCCACAGGTTAACTGTCATAGCATCTGCTCTCTATCCACAGATTAACTGTTATAACGTCTGCTGTCTATCCACAGATTACCTGTCACAACGTCTACTGTCTATCCACAGGTTAACTGTCATATAATCTACTGTCTATCCACAGGTTAACTGTCATAACGTCTACTGTCTATCCACAGGTTAACTGTCATAACGTCTACTGTCTATCCACAGGTTAACTGTCATAACATCTACTGTCTGTCCACAGATGAACTGTCACAACGTCTACTGTCTATCCACAGGTTAACTGTCATATAATCTACTGTCTATCCACAGGTTAACTGTCACAACGTCTACTGTCCATCCACAGGTTAACTGTCATAACGTCTACTGTCCATCCACAGGTTAACTGTCATAACGTCTACTGTCCATCCACAGGTTAACTGTCATAACCTACTGTCTATCCACAGGTTAACTGTTATAACATCTACTGTCTATCCACAGATTACCTGTCACAACATCTACTGTCTATCCACAGGTTAACTGCCATAGCATCTGCCATCTATCCACAGGTTAACTGTCATAACATCTACTGTCTACCCACAGGTTAACTGTCATAACATCTACTGTCTATCCACAGGTTAACTGTCATAGCATCTACCGTCTATCCACAGGTTAACTGTCATAACGTCTGCTGTCTATCCACAGATTACCTGTCACAACGTCTACTGTCCATCCACAGGTTAACTGTCATAACGTCTACTGTCCATCCACAGGTTAACTGTCACAATATCTGCTGTCTATCCACAGGTTAACTGTCACAACATCTACTGTCTATCGACAGGTTAACTGTCATAGCATCTGCCGTCTATCCCCAGACTAATTGTCAAAACATCTACTGTCTATCCACGGGTTAACTGTCATAACGTCTAATGTCTATCCACAGGTTAACTGTCATAATGTCTGCTGTCTATCCACAGGTTAACTGTCATAACATCTACTGTCTAGCCACAGGTTAACTGTCACAACATCTACTGTCTATCCACAGGTTAACTGTCGTAGCATCTGCCGTCTATCCCCAGACTAATTGTCAAAACATCTACTGTCTATCCACGGGTTAACTGTCATAACGTCTAATGTCTATCCACAGGTTAACTGTCATAATGTCTGCTGTCTATCCACAGGTTAACTGTCATAACATCTACTGTCTATCCACAGGTTAACTGTCATAACATCTACTGTCTAGCCACAGGTTAACTGTCATAACATCTACTGTCAATCCACAGGTTAACTGTCATAACATCTACTGTCTATCCACAGGTTAACTGTCATAACGTCTACTGTCTATCCACAGGTTAACTGTCATAACATCTACTGTCTGTCCACAGATTAACTGTCATAACATCTACTGTCTATCCACAGGTTAACTGTCATAATGTTTGCTGTCTATCCACAGGTTAACTGTCATAACAACTGTCATAACGTCTACTGTCTATCCACAGGTAAACTGTCATAACATATACTGTCTAGCCACGGATTACCTGTCACAACGTCTACTGTCTATCCACAGGTTAACTGTCATAACAGCTACTGTCTATCCACAGGTTAACTGTCATAACATCTACTGTCCATCCATAGGTTAACTGTCATAACATCTACTGTCTATCCACAGGTTAACTGTCATAACATCTACTGTCTATCCACAGGTTAACTGTCATAATGTTTGCTGTCTATCCACAGGTTAACTGTCATAACAACTGTCATAACGTCTACTGTCTATCCACAGGTAAACTGTCATAACATATACTGTCTAGCCACGGATTACCTGTCACAACGTCTACTGTCTATCCACAGGTTAACTGTCATAACAGCTACTGTCTATCCACAGGTTAACTGTCATAACATCTACTGTCCATCCATAGGTTAACTGTCATAACGTCTACTGTCTAGCCACAGGTTAACTGTCATAACATCTACTGTCAATCCACAGGTTAACTGTCATAACATCTACTGTCTATCCACAGGTTAACTGTCATAACGTCTACTGTCTATCCACAGGCTAATTGTCATAACAGCTACTGTATATCCACAGATTAACTGCCATAACGTCTGCTGTCTATCCACATGTTAACTGTCATAATATCTACTGTCTATGCACAGGTTAACTGTAGCAATATCTGCTGTCTCTCCACAGCATAACTTTCAAAAGATCTACTGTCTGGCCACAGGTTAACTGTCATAGCATCTGCTCTCTATCCACAGATTAACTGTTATAACGTCTGCTGTCTATCCACAGATTACCTGTCACAACGTCTACTGTCTATCCACAGGTTAACTGTCATATAATCTACTGTCTATCCACAGGTTAACTGTCATAACGTCTACTGTCTATCCACAGGTTAACTGTCATAACGTCTACTGTCTATCCACAGGTTAACTGTCATAACATCTACTGTCTGTCCACAGATTAACTGTCATAACATCTACTGTCTATCCACAGGTTAACTGTCATAATGTTTGCTGTCTATCCACAGGTTAACTGTCATAACAACTGTCATAACGTCTACTGTCTATCCACAGGTAAACTGTCATAACATATACTGTCTAGCCACGGATTACCTGTCACAACGTCTACTGTCTATCCACAGGTTAACTGTCATAACAGCTACTGTCTATCCACAGGTTAACTGTCATAACATCTACTGTCCATCCATAGGTTAACTGTCATAACATCTACTGTCTATCCACAGGTTAACTGTCATAACATCTACTGTCTATCCACAGATTACCTGTCACAACATATACTGTCTATCCACAGGTTAACTGTCATAACATCTACTGTCTATCCACAGGTTAACTGTCATAACATCTACTGTCTATCCACAGGTTAACTGTCATAACATCTACTGTCTACCCACATGTCAACTGTCATAACGTCTACTGTCCATCCACAGGTTAACTGTCATAACATCTACTGTCTATCCACAGATTACCTGTCACAACATCTACTGTCTATCCACAGGTTAACTGTCATAGCATCTGCCATCTATCCACAGGTTAACTGTCATAACGTCTGCTGTCTATCCACAGATTACCTGTCACAACGTCTACTGTCCATCCACAGGTTAACTGTCAAAACGTCTACTGTCCATCCACAGGTTAACTGTCATAACCTACTGTCCATCCACAGGTTAACTGTCATAACGTCTACTGTCCATCCACAGGTTAACTGTCATAACCTACTGTCTATCCACAGGTTAACTGTTATAACATCTACTGTCTATCCACAGATTACCTGTCACAACATCTACTGTCTATCCACAGGTTAACTGCCATAGCATCTGCCATCTATCCACAGGTTAACTGTCATAACATCTACTGTCTATCCACAGGTTAACTGTCATAACATCTACTGTCTGTCCACAGGTTAACTGTCATAACATCTACTGTCTATCCACAGGTTAACTGTCAAAACATCTACTGTCTATCCACAAGTTAACTGTCAAAACATCTACTGTCTACCCACAGGTTAACTGTCATAACATCTACTGTCTATCCACAGGTTAACTGTCATAGCATCTACCGTCTATCCACAGGTTAACTGTCATAACGTCTGCTGTCTATCCACAGATTACCTGTCACAACGTCTACTGTCCATCCACAGGTTAACTGTCATAACGTCTACTGTCCATCCACAGGTTAACTGTCACAATATCTGCTGTCTATCCACAGGTTAACTGTCACAACATCTACTGTCTATCCACAGGTTAACTGTCATAGCATCTGCCGTCTATCCCCAGACTAATTGTCAAAACATCTACTGTCTATCCACGGGTTAACTGTCATAACGTCTAATGTCTACCCACAGGTTAACTGTCATAATGTCTGCTGTCTATCCACAGGTTAACTGTCATAACATCTACTGTCTATCCACAGGTTAACTGTCATAACATCTACTGTCTAGCCACAGGTTAACTGTCATAACATCTACTGTCAATCCACAGGTTAACTGTCATAACATCTACTGTCTATCCACAGGTTAACTGTCATAACGTCTACTGTCTATCCACAGGCTAATTGTCATAACAGCTACTGTATATCCACAGATTAACTGTCATAACGTCTGCTGTCTATCCACATGTTAACTGTCATAATATCTACTGTCTATGCACAGGTTAACTGTCACAATATCTGCTGTCTATCCACAGCATAACTTTCAAAAGATCTACTGTCTGGCCACAGGTTAACTGTCATAGCATCTGCTCTCTATCCACAGATTAACTGTTATAACGTCTGCTGTCTATCCACAGATTACCTGTCACAACGTCTACTGTCTATCCACAGGTTAACTGTCATATAATCTACTGTCTATCCACAGGTTAACTGTCATAACGTCTACTGTCTATCCACAGGTTAACTGTCATAACGTCTACTGTCTATCCACAGGTTAACTGTCATAACATCTACTGTCTGTCCACAGATTAACTGTCATAGCATCTACTGTCTATCCACAGGTTAACTGTCATAACAACTGTCATAACATCTACTGTCTATCCACAGATTACCTGTCACAACATATACTGTCTATCCACAGGTTAACTGTCATAACATCTACTGTCTACCCACATGTTAACTGTCATAACGTCTACTGTCCATCCACAGGTTAACTGTCATAACATCTACTGTCTATCCACAGATTACCTGTCACAACATCTACTGTCTATCCACAGGTTAACTGTCATAGCATCTGCCATCTATCCACAGGTTAACTGTCATAACGTCTGCTGTCTATCCACAGATTACCTGTCACAACGTCTACTGTCCATCCACAGGTTAACTGTCATAACGTCTACTGTCCATCCACAGGTTAACTGTCATAACCTACTGTCCATCCACAGGTTAACTGTCATAACGTCTACTGTCCATCCACAGGTTAACTGTCATAACCTACTGTCTATCCACAGGTTAACTGTCATAACATCTACTGTCTATCCACAGATTACCTGTCACAACATCTACTGTCTATCCACAGGTTAACTGCCATAGCATCTGCCATCTATCCACAGGTTAACTGTCATAACATCTACTGTCTGTCCACAGGTTAACTGTCATAACATCTACTGTCTATCCACAGGTTAACTGTTATAACATCTACTGTCTATCCACAAGTTAACTGTCATAACATCTACTGTCTATCCACAGATTACCTGTCACAACATCTACTGTCTATCCACAGGTTAACTGTCATAACATCTACTGTCTACCCACAGGTTAACTGTCATAACGTCTACTGTCCATCCACAGGTTAACTGTCATTAAAATCTACTGTCTATCCACAGATTACCTGTCACAACATCTACTGTCTATCCACAGGTTAACTGTCATAGCATCTGCCATCTATCCACAGGTTAACTGTCATAACGTCTGCTGTCTATCCACAGATTACCTGTCACAACGTCTACTGTCCATCCACAGGTTAACTGTCATAACGTCTACTGTCTATCCACAGGTTAACTGGCATAACATCTACTGTCTGTCCACAGGTTAACTGTCATAACATCTACTGTCTATCCACAGGTTAACTGTCATAACATCTACTGTCTATCCACAGGTTAACTGTCATAACATCTACTGTCTATCCACAGATTACCTGTCACAACATATACTGTCTATCCACAGGTTAACTGTCATAACATCTACTGTCTACCCACATGTTAACTGTCATAACGTCTACTGTCCATCCACAGGTTAACTGTCATAACATCTACTGTCTATCCACAGATTACCTGTCACAACATATACTGTCTATCCACAGGTTAACTGTCATAGCATCTGCCATCTATCCACAGGTTAACTGTCATAACGTCTGCTGTCTATCCACAGATTACCTGTCACAACGTCTACTGTCCATCCACAGGTTAACTGTCATAACGTCTACTGTCCATCCACAGGTTAACTGTCATAACCTACTGTCTATCCACAGGTTAACTGTTATAACATCTACTGTCTATCCACAGATTACCTGTCACAACATCTACTGTCTATCCACAGGTTAACTGCCATAGCATCTGCCATCTATCCACAGGTTAACTGTCATAACATCTACTGTCTACCCACAGGTTAACTGTCATAACATCTACTGTCTACCCACAGGTTAACTGTCATAACGTCTACTGTCTATCCACAGGTTAACTGTCATAACCTACTGTCTATCCACAGGTTAACTGTCATAACATCTACTGTCTATCCACAGATTACCTGTCACAACATCTACTGTCTATCCACAGGTTAACTGCCATAGCATCTGCCATCTATCCACAGGTTAACTTTCATAACATCTACTGTCTGTCCACAGGTTAACTGTCATAACATCTACTGTCTATCCACAGGTTAACTGTTATAACATCTACTGTCTATCCACAAGTTAACTGTCATAACATCTACTGTCTATCCACAGATTACCTGTCACAACATCTACTGTCTATCCACAGGTTAACTGTCATAACATCTACTGTCTACCCACAGGTTAACTGTCATAACGTCTACTGTCCATCCACAGGTTAACTGTCATTAAAATCTACTGTCTATCCACAGATTACCTGTCACAACATCTACTGTCTATCCACAGGTTAACTGTCATAGCATCTGCCATCTATCCACAGGTTAACTGTCATAACGTCTGCTGTCTATCCACAGATTACCTGTCACAACGTCTACTGTCCATCCACAGGTTAACTGTCATAACGTCTACTGTCTATCCACAGGTTAACTGTCATAACGTCTACTGTCTATCCACAGGTTAACTGTCATAACATCTACTGTCTGTCCACAGGTTAACTGTCATAACATCTACTGTCTATCCACAGATTACCTGTCACAACATATACTGTCTATCCACAGGTTAACTGTCATAACATCTACTGTCTACCCACATGTTAACTGTCATAACGTCTACTGTCCATCCACAGGTTAACTGTCATAACATCTACTGTCTATCCACAGATTACCTGTCACAACATATACTGTCTATCCACAGGTTAACTGTCATAGCATCTGCCATCTATCCACAGGTTAACTGTCATAACGTCTGCTGTCTATCCACAGATTACCTGTCACAACGTCTACTGTCCATCCACAGGTTAACTGTCATAACGTCTACTGTCCATCCACAGGTTAACTGTCATAACGTCTACTGTCCATCCACAGGTTAACTGTCATAACCTACTGTCTATCCACAGGTTAACTGTTATAACATCTACTGTCTATCCACAGATTACCTGTCACAACATCTACTGTCTATCCACAGGTTAACTGCCATAGCATCTGCCATCTATCCACAGGTTAACTGTCATAACATCTACTGTCTACCCACAGGTTAACTGTCATAACATCTACTGTCTATCCACAGGTTAACTGTCATAGCATCTACCGTCTATCCACAGGTTAACTGTCATAACGTCTGCTGTCTATCCACAGATTACCTGTCACAACGTCTACTGTCCATCCACAGGTTAACTGTCATAACGTCTACTGTCCATCCACAGGTTAACTGTCACAATATCTGCTGTCTATCCACAGGTTAACTGTCACAACATCTACTGTCTATCGACAGGTTAACTGTCATAGCATCTGCCGTCTATCCCCAGACTAATTGTCAAAACATCTACTGTCTATCCACGGGTTAACTGTCATAACGTCTAATGTCTATCCACAGGTTAACTGTCATAATGTCTGCTGTCTATCCACAGGTTAACTGTCATAACATCTACTGTCTAGCCACAGGTTAACTGTCACAACATCTACTGTCTATCCACAGGTTAACTGTCGTAGCATCTGCCGTCTATCCCCAGACTAATTGTCAAAACATCTACTGTCTATCCACGGGTTAACTGTCATAACGTCTAATGTCTATCCACAGGTTAACTGTCATAATGTCTGCTGTCTATCCACAGGTTAACTGTCATAACATCTACTGTCTATCCACAGGTTAACTGTCATAACATCTACTGTCTAGCCACAGGTTAACTGTCATAACATCTACTGTCAATCCACAGGTTAACTGTCATAACATCTACTGTCTATCCACAGGTTAACTGTCATAACGTCTACTGTCTATCCACAGGCTAATTGTCATAACAGCTACTGTATATCCACAGATTAACTGCCATAACGTCTGCTGTCTATCCACATGTTAACTGTCATAATATCTACTGTCTATGCACAGGTTAACTGTCACAATATCTGCTGTCTCTCCACAGCATAACTTTCAAAAGATCTACTGTCTGGCCACAGGTTAACTGTCATAGCATCTGCTCTCTATCCACAGATTAACTGTTATAACGTCTGCTGTCTATCCACAGATTACCTGTAACAACGTCTACTGTCTATCCACAGGTTAACTGTCATATAATCTACTGTCTATCCACAGGTTAACTGTCATAACGTCTACTGTCTATCCACAGGTTAACTGTCATAACGTCTACTGTCTATCCACAGGTTAACTGTCATAACATCTACTGTCTGTCCACAGATTAACTGTCATAACATCTACTGTCTATCCACAGGTTAACTGTCATAATGTTTGCTGTCTATCCACAGGTTAACTGTCATAACAACTGTCATAACGTCTACTGTCTATCCACAGGTAAACTGTCATAACATATACTGTCTAGCCACGGATTACCTGTCACAACGTCTACTGTCTATCCACAGGTTAACTGTCATAACAGCTACTGTCTATCCACAGGTTAACTGTCATAACATCTACTGTCCATCCATAGGTTAACTGTCATAACATCTACTGTCTATCCACAGGTTAACTGTCATAACATCTACTGTCTATCCACAGGTTAACTGTCATAATGTTTGCTGTCTATCCACAGGTTAACTGTCATAACAACTGTCATAACGTCTACTGTCTATCCACAGGTAAACTGTCATAACATATACTGTCTAGCCACGGATTACCTGTCACAACGTCTACTGTCTATCCACAGGTTAACTGTCATAACAGCTACTGTCTATCCACAGGTTAACTGTCATAACATCTACTGTCCATCCATAGGTTAACTGTCATAACATCTACTGTCTAGCCACAGGTTAACTGTCATAACATCTACTGTCAATCCACAGGTTAACTGTCATAACATCTACTGTCTATCCACAGGTTAACTGTCATAACGTCTACTGTCTATCCACAGGCTAATTGTCATAACAGCTACTGTATATCCACAGATTAACTGCCATAACGTCTGCTGTCTATCCACATGTTAACTGTCATAATATCTACTGTCTATGCACAGGTTAACTGTCACAATATCTGCTGTCTCTCCACAGCATAACTTTCAAAAGATCTACTGTCTGGCCACAGGTTAACTGTCATAGCATCTGCTCTCTATCCACAGATTAACTGTTATAACGTCTGCTGTCTATCCACAGAGTACCTGTCACAACGTCTACTGTCTATCCACAGGTTAACTGTCATATAATCTACTGTCTATCCACAGGTTAACTGTCATAACGTATACTGTCTATCCACAGGTTAACTGTCATAACGTCTACTGTCTATCCACAGGTTAACTGTCATAATGTTTGCTGTCTATCCACAGGTTAACTGTCATAACAACTGTCATAACGTCTACTGTCTATCCACAGGTAAACTGTCATAACATATACTGTCTAGCCACGGATTACCTGTCACAACGTCTACTGTCTATCCACAGGTTAACTGTCATAACAGCTACTGTCTATCCACAGGTTAACTGTCATAACATCTACTGTCCATCCATAGGTTAACTGTCATAACATCTACTGTCTATCCACAGGTTAACTGTCATAACATCTACTGTCTATCCACAGATTACCTGTCACAACATATACTGTCTATCCACAGGTTAACTGTCATAACATCTACTGTCTATCCACAGGTTAACTGTCATAACATCTACTGTCTATCCACAGGTTAACTGTCATAACATCTACTGTCTACCCACATGTCAACTGTCATAACGTCTACTGTCCATCCACAGGTTAACTGTCATAACATCTACTGTCTATCCACAGATTACCTGTCACAACATCTACTGTCTATCCACAGGTTAACTGTCATAGCATCTGCCATCTATCCACAGGTTAACTGTCATAACGTCTGCTGTCTATCCACAGATTACCTGTCACAACGTCTACTGTCCATCCACAGGTTAACTGTCAAAACGTCTACTGTCCATCCACAGGTTAACTGTCATAACCTACTGTCCATCCACAGGTTAACTGTCATAACGTCTACTGTCCATCCACAGGTTAACTGTCATAACCTACTGTCTATCCACAGGTTAACTGTTATAACATCTACTGTCTATCCACAGATTACCTGTCACAACATCTACTGTCTATCCACAGGTTAACTGCCATAGCATCTGCCATCTATCCACAGGTTAACTGTCATAACATCTACTGTCTATCCACAGGTTAACTGTCATAACATCTACTGTCTGTCCACAGGTTAACTGTCATAACATCTACTGTCTATCCACAGGTTAACTGTCAAAACATCTACTGTCTATCCACAAGTTAACTGTCAAAACATCTACTGTCTACCCACAGGTTAACTGTCATAACATCTACTGTCTATCCACAGGTTAACTGTCATAACGTCTGCTGTCTATCCACAGATTACCTGTCACAACGTCTACTGTCCATCCACAGGTTAACTGTCATAACGTCTACTGTCCATCCACAGGTTAACTGTCACAATATCTGCTGTCTATCCACAGGTTAACTGTCACAACATCTACTGTCTATCCACAGGTTAACTGTCATAGCATCTGCCGTCTATCCCCAGACTAATTGTCAAAACATCTACTGTCTATCCACGGGTTAACTGTCATAACGTCTAATGTCTACCCACAGGTTAACTGTCATAATGTCTGCTGTCTATCCACAGGTTAACTGTCATAACATCTACTGTCTATCCACAGGTTAACTGTCATAACATCTACTGTCTAGCCACAGGTTAACTGTCATAACATCTACTGTCAATCCACAGGTTAACTGTCATAACATCTACTGTCTATCCACAGGTTAACTGTCATAACGTCTACTGTCTATCCACAGGCTAATTGTCATAACAGCTACTGTATATCCACAGATTAACTGTCATAACGTCTGCTGTCTATCCACATGTTAACTGTCATAATATCTACTGTCTATGCACAGGTTAACTGTCACAATATCTGCTGTCTATCCACAGCATAACTTTCAAAAGATCTACTGTCTGGCCACAGGTTAACTGTCATAGCATCTGCTCTCTATCCACAGATTAACTGTTATAACGTCTGCTGTCTATCCACAGATTACCTGTCACAACGTCTACTGTCTATCCACAGGTTAACTGTCATATAATCTACTGTCTATCCACAGGTTAACTGTCATAACGTCTACTGTCTATCCACAGGTTAACTGTCATAACGTCTACTGTCTATCCACAGGTTAACTGTCATAACATCTACTGTCTGTCCACAGATGAACTGTCATAACATCTACTGTCTATCCACAGGTTAACTGTCATAACAACTGTCATAACATCTACTGTCTATCCACAGATTACCTGTCACAACATATACTGTCTATCCACAGGTTAACTGTCATAACATCTACTGTCTACCCACATGTTAACTGTCATAACGTCTACTGTCCATCCACAGGTTAACTGTCATAACATCTACTGTCTATCCACAGATTACCTGTCACAACATCTACTGTCTATCCACAGGTTAACTGTCATAGCATCTGCCATCTATCCACAGGTTAACTGTCATAACGTCTACTGTCTGTCCACAGGTTAACTGTCATAACATCTACTGTCTATCCACAGGTTAACTGTCATAACATCTACTGTCTGTCCACAGGTTAACTGTCATAACATCTACTGTCTATCCACAGGTTAACTGTCAAAACATCTACTGTCTATCCACAAGTTAACTGTCAAAACATCTACTGTCTACCCACAGGTTAACTGTCATAACATCTACTGTCTATCCACAGGTTAACTGTCATAGCATCTACCGTCTATCCACAGGTTAACTGTCATAACGTCTGCTGTCTATCCACAGATTACCTGTCACAACGTCTACTGTCCATCCACAGGTTAACTGTCATAACGTCTACTGTCCATCCACAGGTTAACTGTCACAATATCTGCTGTCTATCCACAGGTTAACTGTCACAACATCTACTGTCTATCCACAGGTTAACTGTCATAGCATCTGCCGTCTATCCCCAGACTAATTGTCAAAACATCTACTGTCTATCCACGGGTTAACTGTCATAACGTCTAATGTCTACCCACAGGTTAACTGTCATAATGTCTGCTGTCTATCCACAGGTTAACTGTCATAACATCTACTGTCTATCCACAGGTTAACTGTCATAACATCTACTGTCTAGCCACAGGTTAACTGTCATAACATCTACTGTCAATCCACAGGTTAACTGTCATAACATCTACTGTCTATCCACAGGTTAACTGTCATAACGTCTACTGTCTATCCACAGGCTAATTGTCATAACAGCTACTGTATATCCACAGATTAACTGTCATAACGTCTGCTGTCTATCCACATGTTAACTGTCATAATATCTACTGTCTATGCACAGGTTAACTGTCACAATATCTGCTGTCTATCCACAGCATAACTTTCAAAAGATCTACTGTCTGGCCACAGGTTAACTGTCATAGCATCTGCTCTCTATCCACAGATTAACTGTTATAACGTCTGCTGTCTATCCACAGATTACCTGTCACAACGTCTACTGTCTATCCACAGGTTAACTGTCATATAATCTACTGTCTATCCACAGGTTAACTGTCATAACGTCTACTGTCTATCCACAGGTTAACTGTCATAACGTCTACTGTCTATCCACAGGTTAACTGTCATAACATCTACTGTCTGTCCACAGATGAACTGTCACAACGTCTACTGTCTATCCACAGGTTAACTGTCATATAATCTACTGTCTATCCACAGGTTAACTGTCACAACGTCTACTGTCCATCCACAGGTTAACTGTCATAACGTCTACTGTCCATCCACAGGTTAACTGTCATAACGTCTACTGTCCATCCACAGGTTAACTGTCATAACCTACTGTCTATCCACAGGTTAACTGTTATAACATCTACTGTCTATCCACAGATTACCTGTCACAACATCTACTGTCTATCCACAGGTTAACTGCCATAGCATCTGCCATCTATCCACAGGTTAACTGTCATAACATCTACTGTCTACCCACAGGTTAACTGTCATAACATCTACTGTCTATCCACAGGTTAACTGTCATAGCATCTACCGTCTATCCACAGGTTAACTGTCATAACGTCTGCTGTCTATCCACAGATTACCTGTCACAACGTCTACTGTCCATCCACAGGTTAACTGTCATAACGTCTACTGTCCATCCACAGGTTAACTGTCACAATATCTGCTGTCTATCCACAGGTTAACTGTCACAACATCTACTGTCTATCGACAGGTTAACTGTCATAGCATCTGCCGTCTATCCCCAGACTAATTGTCAAAACATCTACTGTCTATCCACGGGTTAACTGTCATAACGTCTAATGTCTATCCACAGGTTAACTGTCATAATGTCTGCTGTCTATCCACAGGTTAACTGTCATAACATCTACTGTCTAGCCACAGGTTAACTGTCACAACATCTACTGTCTATCCACAGGTTAACTGTCGTAGCATCTGCCGTCTATCCCCAGACTAATTGTCAAAACATCTACTGTCTATCCACGGGTTAACTGTCATAACGTCTAATGTCTATCCACAGGTTAACTGTCATAATGTCTGCTGTCTATCCACAGGTTAACTGTCATAACATCTACTGTCTATCCACAGGTTAACTGTCATAACATCTACTGTCTAGCCACAGGTTAACTGTCATAACATCTACTGTCAATCCACAGGTTAACTGTCATAACATCTACTGTCTATCCACAGGTTAACTGTCATAACGTCTACTGTCTATCCACAGGCTAATTGTCATAACAGCTACTGTATATCCACAGATTAACTGCCATAACGTCTGCTGTCTATCCACATGTTAACTGTCATAATATCTACTGTCTATGCACAGGTTAACTGTCACAATATCTGCTGTCTCTCCACAGCATAACTTTCAAAAGATCTACTGTCTGGCCACAGGTTAACTGTCATAGCATCTGCTCTCTATCCACAGATTAACTGTTATAACGTCTGCTGTCTATCCACAGATTACCTGTAACAACGTCTACTGTCTATCCACAGGTTAACTGTCATATAATCTACTGTCTATCCACAGGTTAACTGTCATAACGTCTACTGTCTATCCACAGGTTAACTGTCATAACGTCTACTGTCTATCCACAGGTTAACTGTCATAACATCTACTGTCTGTCCACAGATTAACTGTCATAACATCTACTGTCTATCCACAGGTTAACTGTCATAATGTTTGCTGTCTATCCACAGGTTAACTGTCATAACAACTGTCATAACGTCTACTGTCTATCCACAGGTAAACTGTCATAACATATACTGTCTAGCCACGGATTACCTGTCACAACGTCTACTGTCTATCCACAGGTTAACTGTCATAACAGCTACTGTCTATCCACAGGTTAACTGTCATAACATCTACTGTCCATCCATAGGTTAACTGTCATAACATCTACTGTCTATCCACAGGTTAACTGTCATAACATCTACTGTCTATCCACAGGTTAACTGTCATAATGTTTGCTGTCTATCCACAGGTTAACTGTCATAACAACTGTCATAACGTCTACTGTCTATCCACAGGTAAACTGTCATAACATATACTGTCTAGCCACGGATTACCTGTCACAACGTCTACTGTCTATCCACAGGTTAACTGTCATAACAGCTACTGTCTATCCACAGGTTAACTGTCATAACATCTACTGTCCATCCATAGGTTAACTGTCATAACATCTACTGTCTAGCCACAGGTTAACTGTCATAACATCTACTGTCAATCCACAGGTTAACTGTCATAACATCTACTGTCTATCCACAGGTTAACTGTCATAACGTCTACTGTCTATCCACAGGCTAATTGTCATAACAGCTACTGTATATCCACAGATTAACTGCCATAACGTCTGCTGTCTATCCACATGTTAACTGTCATAATATCTACTGTCTATGCACAGGTTAACTGTCACAATATCTGCTGTCTCTCCACAGCATAACTTTCAAAAGATCTACTGTCTGGCCACAGGTTAACTGTCATAGCATCTGCTCTCTATCCACAGATTAACTGTTATAACGTCTGCTGTCTATCCACAGAGTACCTGTCACAACGTCTACTGTCTATCCACAGGTTAACTGTCATATAATCTACTGTCTATCCACAGGTTAACTGTCATAACGTATACTGTCTATCCACAGGTTAACTGTCATAACGTCTACTGTCTATCCACAGGTTAACTGTCATAATGTTTGCTGTCTATCCACAGGTTAACTGTCATAACAACTGTCATAACGTCTACTGTCTATCCACAGGTAAACTGTCATAACATATACTGTCTAGCCACGGATTACCTGTCACAACGTCTACTGTCTATCCACAGGTTAACTGTCATAACAGCTACTGTCTATCCACAGGTTAACTGTCATAACATCTACTGTCCATCCATAGGTTAACTGTCATAACATCTACTGTCTATCCACAGGTTAACTGTCATAACATCTACTGTCTATCCACAGATTACCTGTCACAACATATACTGTCTATCCACAGGTTAACTGTCATAACATCTACTGTCTATCCACAGGTTAACTGTCATAACATCTACTGTCTATCCACAGGTTAACTGTCATAACATCTACTGTCTACCCACATGTCAACTGTCATAACGTCTACTGTCCATCCACAGGTTAACTGTCATAACATCTACTGTCTATCCACAGATTACCTGTCACAACATCTACTGTCTATCCACAGGTTAACTGTCATAGCATCTGCCATCTATCCACAGGTTAACTGTCATAACGTCTGCTGTCTATCCACAGATTACCTGTCACAACGTCTACTGTCCATCCACAGGTTAACTGTCAAAACGTCTACTGTCCATCCACAGGTTAACTGTCATAACCTACTGTCCATCCACAGGTTAACTGTCATAACGTCTACTGTCCATCCACAGGTTAACTGTCATAACCTACTGTCTATCCACAGGTTAACTGTTATAACATCTACTGTCTATCCACAGATTACCTGTCACAACATCTACTGTCTATCCACAGGTTAACTGCCATAGCATCTGCCATCTATCCACAGGTTAACTGTCATAACATCTACTGTCTATCCACAGGTTAACTGTCATAACATCTACTGTCTGTCCACAGGTTAACTGTCATAACATCTACTGTCTATCCACAGGTTAACTGTCAAAACATCTACTGTCTATCCACAAGTTAACTGTCAAAACATCTACTGTCTACCCACAGGTTAACTGTCATAACATCTACTGTCTATCCACAGGTTAACTGTCATAACGTCTGCTGTCTATCCACAGATTACCTGTCACAACGTCTACTGTCCATCCACAGGTTAACTGTCATAACGTCTACTGTCCATCCACAGGTTAACTGTCACAATATCTGCTGTCTATCCACAGGTTAACTGTCACAACATCTACTGTCTATCCACAGGTTAACTGTCATAGCATCTGCCGTCTATCCCCAGACTAATTGTCAAAACATCTACTGTCTATCCACGGGTTAACTGTCATAACGTCTAATGTCTACCCACAGGTTAACTGTCATAATGTCTGCTGTCTATCCACAGGTTAACTGTCATAACATCTACTGTCTATCCACAGGTTAACTGTCATAACATCTACTGTCTAGCCACAGGTTAACTGTCATAACATCTACTGTCAATCCACAGGTTAACTGTCATAACATCTACTGTCTATCCACAGGTTAACTGTCATAACGTCTACTGTCTATCCACAGGCTAATTGTCATAACAGCTACTGTATATCCACAGATTAACTGTCATAACGTCTGCTGTCTATCCACATGTTAACTGTCATAATATCTACTGTCTATGCACAGGTTAACTGTCACAATATCTGCTGTCTATCCACAGCATAACTTTCAAAAGATCTACTGTCTGGCCACAGGTTAACTGTCATAGCATCTGCTCTCTATCCACAGATTAACTGTTATAACGTCTGCTGTCTATCCACAGATTACCTGTCACAACGTCTACTGTCTATCCACAGGTTAACTGTCATATAATCTACTGTCTATCCACAGGTTAACTGTCATAACGTCTACTGTCTATCCACAGGTTAACTGTCATAACGTCTACTGTCTATCCACAGGTTAACTGTCATAACATCTACTGTCTGTCCACAGATGAACTGTCATAACATCTACTGTCTATCCACAGGTTAACTGTCATAACAACTGTCATAACATCTACTCTCTATCCACAGATTACCTGTCACAACATATACTGTCTATCCACAGGTTAACTGTCATAACATCTACTGTCTACCCACATGTTAACTGTCATAACGTCTACTGTCCATCCACAGGTTAACTGTCATAACATCTACTGTCTATCCACAGATTACCTGTCACAACATCTACTGTCTATCCACAGGTTAACTGTCATAGCATCTGCCATCTATCCACAGGTTAACTGTCATAACGTCTACTGTCTGTCCACAGGTTAACTGTCATAACATCTACTGTCTATCCACAGGTTAACTGTCATAACATCTACTGTCTGTCCACAGGTTAACTGTCATAACATCTACTGTCTATCCACAGGTTAACTGTCAAAACATCTACTGTCTATCCACAAGTTAACTGTCAAAACATCTACTGTCTACCCACAGGTTAACTGTCATAACATCTACTGTCTATCCACAGGTTAACTGTCATAGCATCTACCGTCTATCCACAGGTTAACTGTCATAACGTCTGCTGTCTATCCACAGATTACCTGTCACAACGTCTACTGTCCATCCACAGGTTAACTGTCATAACGTCTACTGTCCATCCACAGGTTAACTGTCACAATATCTGCTGTCTATCCACAGGTTAACTGTCACAACATCTACTGTCTATCCACAGGTTAACTGTCATAGCATCTGCCGTCTATCCCCAGACTAATTGTCAAAACATCTACTGTCTATCCACGGGTTAACTGTCATAACGTCTAATGTCTACCCACAGGTTAACTGTCATAATGTCTGCTGTCTATCCACAGGTTAACTGTCATAACATCTACTGTCTATCCACAGGTTAACTGTCATAACATCTACTGTCTAGCCACAGGTTAACTGTCATAACATCTACTGTCAATCCACAGGTTAACTGTCATAACATCTACTGTCTATCCACAGGTTAACTGTCATAACGTCTACTGTCTATCCACAGGCTAATTGTCATAACAGCTACTGTATATCCACAGATTAACTGTCATAACGTCTGCTGTCTATCCACATGTTAACTGTCATAATATCTACTGTCTATGCACAGGTTAACTGTCACAATATCTGCTGTCTATCCACAGCATAACTTTCAAAAGATCTACTGTCTGGCCACAGGTTAACTGTCATAGCATCTGCTCTCTATCCACAGATTAACTGTTATAACGTCTGCTGTCTATCCACAGATTACCTGTCACAACGTCTACTGTCTATCCACAGGTTAACTGTCATATAATCTACTGTCTATCCACAGGTTAACTGTCATAACGTCTACTGTCTATCCACAGGTTAACTGTCATAACGTCTACTGTCTATCCACAGGTTAACTGTCATAACATCTACTGTCTGTCCACAGATGAACTGTCATAACATCTACTGTCTATCCACAGGTTAACTGTCATAACAACTGTCATAACATCTACTGTCTATCCACAGATTACCTGTCACAACATATACTGTCTATCCACAGGTTAACTGTCATAACATCTACTGTCTACCCACATGTTAACTGTCATAACGTCTACTGTCCATCCACAGGTTAACTGTCATAACATCTACTGTCTATCCACAGATTACCTGTCACAACATCTACTGTCTATCCACAGGTTAACTGTCATAGCATCTGCCATCTATCCACAGGTTAACTGTCATAACGTCTGCTGTCTATCCACAGATTACCTGTCACAACGTCTACTGTCCATCCACAGGTTAACTGTCATAACCTACTGTCCATCCACAGGTTAACTGTCATAACGTCTACTGTCCATCCACAGGTTAACTGTCATAACCTACTGTCTATCCACAGGTTAACTGTCATAACATCTACTGTCTATCCACAGATTACCTGTCACAACATCTACTGTCTATCCACAGGTTAACTGCCATAGCATCTGCCATCTATCCACAGGTTAACTGTCATAACATCTACTGTCTATCCACAGGTTAACTGTCATAACGTCTAATGTCTATCCACAGGTTAACTGTCATAATGTCTGCTGTCTATCCACAGGTTAACTGTCATAACATCTACTGTCTATCCACAGGTTAACTGTCATAACATCTACTGTCTAGCCACAGGTTAACTGTCACAATATCTGCTGTCTATCCACAGGTTAACTGTCACAACATCTACTGTCTATCCACAGGTTAACTGTCATAGCATCTGCCGTCTATCCCCAGACTAATTGTCAAAACATCTACTGTCTATCCACGGGTTAACTGTCATAACGTCTAATGTCTATCCACAAGTTAACTGTCATAATGTCTGCTGTCTATCCACAGGTTAACTGTCATAACATCTACTGTCTATCCACAGGTTAACTGTCATAACATCTACTGTCTAGCCACAGGTTAACTGTCATAACATCTACTGTCAATCCACAGGTTAACTGTCATAACATCTACTGTCTATCCACAGGTTAACTGTCATAACGTCTACTGTCTATCCACAGGCTAATTGTCATAACAGCTACTGTATATCCACAGATTAACTGCCATAACGTCTGCTGTCTATCCACAGGTTAACTGCCATAGCATCTGCCATCTATCCACAGGTTAACTGTCATAACATCTACTGTCTATCCACAGGTTAACTGTCATAACATCTACTGTCTGTCCACAGGTTAACTGTCATAACATCTACTGTCTATCCACAGGTTAACTGTCATAACATCTACTGTCTATCCACAAATTAACTGTCATAACATCTACTGTCTATCCACAGATTACCTGTCACAACATCTACTGTCTATCCACAGGTTAACTGTCATAACATCTACTGTCTACCCACAGGTTAACTGTCATAACGTCTACTGTCCATCCACAGGTTAACTGTCATTAAAATCTACTGTCTATCCACAGATTACCTGTCACAACATCTACTGTCTATCCACAGGTTAACTGTCATAGCATCTGCCATCTATCCACAGGTTAACTGTCATAACGTCTGCTGTCTATCCACAGATTACCTGTCACAACGTCTACTGTCCATCCACAGGTTAACTGTCATAACGTCTACTGTCCATCCACAGGTTAACTGTCACAATATCTGCTGTCTATCCACAGGTTAACTGTCACAACATCTACTGTCTATCCACAGGTTAACTGTCATAGCATCTGCCGTCTATCCCCAGACGAATTGTCAAAACATCTACTGTCTATCCACGGGTTAACTGTCATAACGTCTAATGTCTATCCACAGGTTAACTGTCATAATGTCTGCTGTCTATCCACAGGTTAACTGTCATAACATCTACTGTCTATCCACAGGTTAACTGTCATAACATCTACTGTCTAGCCACAGGTTAACTGTCATAACATCTACTGTCTAGCCACAGGTTAACTGTCATAACATCTACTGTCTAGCCACAGGTTAACTGTCATAACATCTACTGTCTAGCCACAGGTTAACTGTCACAATATCTGCTGTCTATCCACAGGTTAACTGTCACAACATCTACTGTCTATCCACAGGTTAACTGTCATAGCATCTGCCGTCTATCCCCAGACTAATTGTCAAAACATCTACTGTCTATCCACGGGTTAACTGTCATAACGTCTAATGTCTATCCACAGGTTAACTGTCATAATGTCTGCTGTCTATCCACAGGTTAACTGTCATAACATCTACTGTCTATCCACAGGTTAACTGTCAAAACATCTACTGTCTAGCCACAGGTTAACTGTCATAACATCTACTGTCAATCCACAGGTTAACTGTCATAACATCTACTGTCTATCCACAGGTTAACTGTCATAACGTCTACTGTCTATCCACAGGCTAATTGTCATAACAGCTACTGTATATCCACAGATTAACTGCCATAACGTCTGCTGTCTATCCACATGTTAACTGTCATAATATCTACTGTCTATGCACAGGTTAACTGTCACAATATCTGCTGTCTATCCACAGCATAACTTTCAAAAGATCTACTGTCTGGCCACAGGTTAACTGTCATAGCATCTGCTCCCTATCCACAGATTAACTGTTATAACGTCTGCTGTCTATCCACAGATTACCTGTCACAACGTCTACTGTCTATCCACAGGTTAACTGTCATATAATCTACTGTCTATCCACAGGTTAACTGTCATAACGTCTACTGTCTATCCACAGGTTAACTGTCATAACGTCTACTGTCTATCCACAGGTTAACTGTCATAACATATACTGTCTGTCCACAGATTAACTGTCATAACATCTACTGTCTATCCACAGGTTAACTGTCATAATGTTTGCTGTCTTTCCACAGGTTAACTGTCATAACAACTGTCATAACGTCTACTGTCTATCCACAGGTAAACTGTCATAACATATACTGTCTAGCCACGGATTACCTGTCACAACGTCTACTGTCTATCCACAGGTTAACTGTCATAACAGCTACTGTCTATCCACAGGTTAACTGTCATAACATCTACTGTCCATCCATAGGTTAACTGTCATAACATCTACTGTCTATCCACAGGTTAACTGTCATAACATCTACTGTCTATCCACAGGTTAACTGTCATAACATCTACTGTCTGTCCACAGGTTAACTGTCATAACATCTACTGTCTATCCACAGGTTAACTGTCATAACGTCTACTGTCCATCCACAGGTTAACTGTCATAACATCTACTGTCTATCCACAGATTACCTGTCACAACATCTACTGTCTATCCACAGGTTAACTGTCATAGCATCTACCATCTATCCACAGGTTAACTGTCATAACGTCTGCTGTCTATCCACAGATTACCTGTCACAACGTCTACTGTCCATCCACAGGTTAACTGTCATAACGTCTACTGTCCATCCACAGGTTAACTGTCACAATATCTGCTGTCTATCCACAGGTTAACTGTCACAACATCTACTGTCTACCCACATGTTAACTGTCATAACGTCTACTGTCCATCCACAGGTTAACTGTCATAACATCTACTGTCTATCCACAGATTACCTGTCACAACATCTACTGTCTATCCACAGGTTAACTGTCATAGCATCTGCCATCTATCCACAGGTTAACTGTCATAACGTCTGCTGTCTATCCACAGATTACCTGTCACAACGTCTACTGTCCATCCACAGGTTAACTGTCATAACCTACTGTCCATCCACAGGTTAACTGTCATAACGTCTACTGTCCATCCACAGGTTAACTGTCATAACCTACTGTCTATCCACAGGTTAACTGTCATAACATCTACTGTCTATCCACAGATTACCTGTCACAACATCTACTGTCTATCCACAGGTTAACTGCCATAGCATCTGCCATCTATCCACAGGTTAACTGTCATAACATCTACTGTCTATCCACAGGTTAACTGTCATAACGTCTAATGTCTATCCACAGGTTAACTGTCATAATGTCTGCTGTCTATCCACAGGTTAACTGTCATAACATCTACTGTCTATCCACAGGTTAACTGTCATAACATCTACTGTCTATCCACAGATTACCTGTCACAACATCTACTGTCTATCCACAGGTTAACTGTCATAGCATCTGCCATCTATCCACAGGTTAACTGTCATAACGTCTGCTGTCTATCCACAGATTACCTGTCACAACGTCTACTGTCCATCCACAGGTTAACTGTCATAACCTACTGTCCATCCACAGGTTAACTGTCAGAACGTCTACTGTCCATCCACAGGTTAACTGTCATAACCTACTGTCTATCCACAGGTTAACTGTCATAACATCTACTGTCTATCCACAGATTACCTGTCACAACATCTACTGTCTATCCACAGGTTAACTGCCATAGCATCTGCCATCTATCCACAGGTTAACTGTCATAACATCTACTGTCTATCCACAGGTTAACTGTCATAACGTCTAATGTCTATCCACAGGTTAACTGTCATAATGTCTGCTGTCTATCCACAGGTTAACTGTCATAACATCTACTGTCTATCCACAGGTTAACTGTCATAACATCTACTGTCTAGCCACAGGTTAACTGTCACAATATCTGCTGTCTATCCACAGGTTAACTGTCACAACATCTACTGTCTATCCACAGGTTAACTGTCATAGCATCTGCCGTCTATCCCCAGACTAATTGTCAAAACATCTACTGTCTATCCACGGGTTAACTGTCATAACGTCTAATGTCTATCCACAAGTTAACTGTCATAATGTCTGCTGTCTATCCACAGGTTAACTGTCATAACATCTACTGTCTATCCACAGGTTAACTGTCATAACATCTACTGTCTAGCCACAGGTTAACTGTCATAACATCTACTGTCAATCCACAGGTTAACTGTCATAACATCTACTGTCTATCCACAGGTTAACTGTCATAACGTCTACTGTCTATCCACAGGCTAATTGTCATAACAGCTACTGTATATCCACAGATTAACTGCCATAACGTCTGCTGTCTATCCACAGGTTAACTGCCATAGCATCTGCCATCTATCCACAGGTTAACTGTCATAACATCTACTGTCTATCCACAGGTTAACTGTCATAACATCTACTGTCTGTCCACAGGTTAACTGTCATAACATCTACTGTCTATCCACAGATTACCTGTCACAACATCTACTGTCTATCCACAGGTTAACTGTCATAGCATCTACCATCTATCCACAGGTTAACTGTCATAACGTCTGCTGTCTATCCACAGATTACCTGTCACAACGTCTACTGTCCATCCACAGGTTAACTGTCATAACGTCTACTGTCCATCCACAGGTTAACTGTCACAATATCTGCTGTCTATCCACAGGTTAACTGTCACAACATCTACTGTCTATCCACAGGTTAACTGTCATAGCATCTGCCGTCTATCCCCAGACTAATTGTCAAAACATCTACTGTCTATCCACGGGTTAACTGTCATAACGTCTAATGTCTATCCACAGGTTAACTGTCATAATGTCTGCTGTCTATCCACAGGTTAACTGTCATAACATCTACTGTCTATCCACAGGTTAACTGTCATAACATCTACTGTCTAGCCACAGGTTAACTGTCATAACATCTACTGTTATTCCACAGGTTAACTGTCATAACATCTACTGTCTATCCACAGGTTAACTGTCATAACGTCTACTGTCTATCCACAGGCTAATTGTCATAACAGCTACTGTATATCCACAGATTAACTGTCATAACGTCTGCTGTCTATCCACATGTTAACTGTCATAATATCTACTGTCTATGCACAGGTTAACTGTCACAATATCTGCTGTCTATCCACAGTATAACTTTCAAAAGATCTACTGTCTGGCCACAGGTTAACTGTCATAGCATCTGCTCTCTATCCACAGATTAACTGTTATAACGTCTGCTGTCTATCCACAGATTACCTGTCACAACGTCTACTGTCTATCCACAGGTTAACTGTCATATAATCTACTGTCTATCCACAGGTTAACTGTCATAACGTCTACTGTCTATCCACAGGTTAAATGTCATAACGTCTACTGTCTATCCACAAGTTAACTGTCATAACGTCTACTGTCTATCCACAGGTTAACTGTCATAACGTCTACTGTCTATCCACAGGTTAACTGTCATAACGTCTACTGTCTATCCACAGGCTAATTGTCATAACAGCTACTGTATATCCACAGATTAACTGTCATAACGTCTGCTGTCTATCCACATGTTAACTGTCATAATATCTACTGTCTATGCACAGGTTAACTGTCACAATATCTGCTGTCTATCCACAGCATAACTTTCAAAAGATCTACTGTCTGGCCACAGGTTAACTGTCATAGCATCTGCTCTCTATCCACAGATTAACTGTTATAACGTCTGCTGTCTATCCACAGATTACCTGTCACAACGTCTACTGTCTATCCACAGGTTAACTGTCATATAATCTACTGTCTATCCACAGGTTAACTGTCATAACGTCTACTGTCCATCCACAGGTTAACTGTCATAACCTACTGTCCATCCACAGGTTAACTGTCATAACGTCTACTGTCCATCCACAGGTTAACTGTCATAACCTACTGTCTATCCACAGGTTAACTGTCATAACATCTACTGTCTATCCACAGATTACCTGTCACAACATCTACTGTCTATCCACAGGTTAACTGCCATAGCATCTGCCATCTATCCACAGGTTAACTGTCATAACATCTACTGTCTATCCACAGGTTAACTGTCATAACGTCTAATGTCTATCCACAGGTTAACTGTCATAATGTCTGCTGTCTATCCACAGGTTAACTGTCATAACATCTACTGTCTATCCACAGGTTAACTGTCATAACATCTACTGTCTATCCACAGATTACCTGTCACAACATCTACTGTCTATCCACAGGTTAACTGTCATAGCATCTGCCATCTATCCACAGGTTAACTGTCATAACGTCTGCTGTCTATCCACAGATTACCTGTCACAACGTCTACTGTCCATCCACAGGTTAACTGTCATAACCTACTGTCCATCCACAGGTTAACTGTCATAACGTCTACTGTCCATCCACAGGTTAACTGTCATAACCTACTGTCTATCCACAGGTTAACTGTCATAACATCTACTGTCTATCCACAGATTACCTGTCACAACATCTACTGTCTATCCACAGGTTAACTGCCATAGCATCTGCCATCTATCCACAGGTTAACTGTCATAACATCTACTGTCTATCCACAGGTTAACTGTCATAACGTCTAATGTCTATCCACAGGTTAACTGTCATAATGTCTGCTGTCTATCCACAGGTTAACTGTCATAACATCTACTGTCTATCCACAGGTTAACTGTCATAACATCTACTGTCTAGCCACAGGTTAACTGTCACAATATCTGCTGTCTATCCACAGGTTAACTGTCACAACATCTACTGTCTATCCACAGGTTAACTGTCATAGCATCTGCCGTCTATCCCCAGACTAATTGTCAAAACATCTACTGTCTATCCACGGGTTAACTGTCATAACGTCTAATGTCTATCCACAAGTTAACTGTCATAATGTCTGCTGTCTATCCACAGGTTAACTGTCATAACATCTACTGTCTATCCACAGGTTAACTGTCATAACATCTACTGTCTAGCCACAGGTTAACTGTCATAACATCTACTGTCAATCCACAGGTTAACTGTCATAACATCTACTGTCTATCCACAGGTTAACTGTCATAACGTCTACTGTCTATCCACAGGCTAATTGTCATAACAGCTACTGTATATCCACAGATTAACTGCCATAACGTCTGCTGTCTATCCACAGGTTAACTGCCATAGCATCTGCCATCTATCCACAGGTTAACTGTCATAACATCTACTGTCTATCCACAGGTTAACTGTCATAACATCTACTGTCTGTCCACAGGTTAACTGTCATAACATATACTGTCTATCCACAGGTTAACTGTCATAACATCTACTGTCTATCCACAGGTTAACTGTCATAACGTCTAATCTCTATCCACAGGTTAACTGTCATAATGTCTGCTGTCTATCCACAGGTTAACTGTCATAACATCTACTGTCTATCCACAGGTTAACTGTCATAACATCTACTGTCTATCCACAGATTACCTGTCACAACATCTACTGTCTATCCACAGGTTAACTGTCATAGCATCTGCCATCTATCCACAGGTTAACTGTCATAACGTCTGCTGTCTATCCACAGATTACCTGTCACAACGTCTACTGTCCATCCACAGGTTAACTGCCATAGCATCTGCCATCTATCCACAGGTTAACTGTCATAACATCTACTGTCTATCCACAGGTTAACTGTCATAACGTCTAATGTCTATCCACAGGTTAACTGTCATAATGTCTGCTGTCTATCCACAGGTTAACTGTCATAACATCTACTGTCTATCCACAGGTTAACTGTCATAACATCTACTGTCTAGCCACAGGTTAACTGTCACAATATCTGCTGTCTATCCACAGGTTAACTGTCACAACATCTACTGTCTATCCACAGGTTAACTGTCATAGCATCTGCCGTCTATCCCCAGACTAATTGTCAAAACATCTACTGTCTATCCACGGGTTAACTGTCATAACGTCTAATGTCTATCCACAAGTTAACTGTCATAATGTCTGCTGTCTATCCACAGGTTAACTGTCATAACATCTACTGTCTATCCACAGGTTAACTGTCATAACATCTACTGTCTAGCCACAGGTTAACTGTCATAACATCTACTGTCAATCCACAGGTTAACTGTCATAACATCTACTGTCTATCCACAGGTTAACTGTCATAACGTCTACTGTCTATCCACAGGCTAATTGTCATAACAGCTACTGTATATCCACAGATTAACTGCCATAAAGTCTGCTGTCTATCCACAGGTTAACTGCCATAGCATCTGCCATCTATCCACAGGTTAACTGTCATAACATCTACTGTCTATCCACAGGTTAACTGTCATAACATCTACTGTCTGTCCACAGGTTAACTGTCATAACATCTACTGTCTATCCACAGGTTAACTGTCATAACATCTACTGTCTATCCACAGGTTAACTGTCATAACGTCTAATCTCTATCCACAGGTTAACTGTCATAATGTCTGCTGTCTATCCACAGGTTAACTGTCATAACATCTACTGTCTATCCACAGGTTAACTGTCATAACATCTACTGTCTATCCACAGATTACCTGTCACAACATCTACTGTCTATCCACAGGTTAACTGTCATAGCATCTGCCATCTATCCACAGGTTAACTGTCATAACGTCTGCTGTCTATCCACAGATTACCTGTCACAACGTCTACTGTCCATCCACAGGTTAACTGTCATAACCTACTGTCCATCCACAGGTTAACTGTCATAACGTCTACTGTCCATCCACAGGTTAACTGTCATAACCTACTGTCTATCCACAGGTTAACTGTCATAACATCTACTGTCTATCCACAGATTACCTGTCACAACATCTACTGTCTATCCACAGGTTAACTGCCATAGCATCTGCCATCTATCCACAGGTTAACTGTCATAACATCTACTGTCTATCCACAGGTTAACTGTCATAACGTCTAATGTCTATCCACAGGTTAACTGTCATAATGTCTGCTGTCTATCCACAGGTTAACTGTCATAACATCTACTGTCTATCCACAGGTTAACTGTCATAACATCTACTGTCTAGCCACAGGTTAACTGTCACAATATCTGCTGTCTATCCACAGGTTAACTGTCACAACATCTACTGTCTATCCACAGGTTAACTGTCATAGCATCTGCCGTCTATCCCCAGACTAATTGTCAAAACATCTACTGTCTATCCACGGGTTAACTGTAATAACGTCTAATGTCTATCCACAAGTTAACTGTCATAATGTCTGCTGTCTATCCACAGGTTAACTGTCATAACATCTACTGTCTATCCACAGGTTAACTGTCATAACATCTACTGTCTAGCCACAGGTTAACTGTCATAACATCTACTGTCAATCCACAGGTTAACTGTCATAACATCTACTGTCTATCCACAGGTTAACTGTCATAACGTCTACTGTCTATCCACAGGCTAATTGTCATAACAGCTACTGTATATCCACAGATTAACTGCCATAACGTCTGCTGTCTATCCACAGGTTAACTGCCATAGCATCTGCCATCTATCCACAGGTTAACTGTCATAACATCTACTGTCTATCCACAGGTTAACTGTCATAACATCTACTGTCTGTCCACAGGTTAACTGTCATAACATCTACTGTCTATCCACAGGTTAACTGTCATAACATCTACTGTCTATCCACAAATTAACTGTCATAACATCTACTGTCTATCCACAGATTACCTGTCACAACATCTACTGTCTATCCACAGGTTAACTGTCATAACATCTACTGTCTACCCACAGGTTAACTGTCATAACGTCTACTGTCCATCCACAGGTTAACTGTCATTAAAATCTACTGTCTATCCACAGATTACCTGTCACAACATCTACTGTCTATCCACAGGTTAACTGTCATAGCATCTGCCATCTATCCACAGGTTAACTGTCATAACGTCTGCTGTCTATCCACAGATTACCTGTCACAACGTCTACTGTCCATCCACAGGTTAACTGTCATAACGTCTACTGTCCATCCACAGGTTAACTGTCACAATATCTGCTGTCTATCCACAGGTTAACTGTCACAACATCTACTGTCTATCCACAGGTTAACTGTCATAGCATCTGCCGTCTATCCCCAGACGAATTGTCAAAACATCTACTGTCTATCCACGGGTTAACTGTCATAACGTCTAATGTCTATCCACAGGTTAACTGTCATAATGTCTGCTGTCTATCCACAGGTTAACTGTCATAACATCTACTGTCTATCCACAGGTTAACTGTCATAACATCTACTGTCTAGCCACAGGTTAACTGTCATAACATCTACTGTCTAGCCACAGGTTAACTGTCACAATATCTGCTGTCTATCCACAGGTTAACTGTCACAACATCTACTGTCTATCCACAGGTTAACTGTCATAGCATCTGCCGTCTATCCCCAGACTAATTGTCAAAACATCTACTGTCTATCCACGGGTTAACTGTCATAACGTCTAATGTCTATCCACAGGTTAACTGTCATAATGTCTGCTGTCTATCCACAGGTTAACTGTCATAACATCTACTGTCTATCCACAGGTTAACTGTCAAAACATCTACTGTCTAGCAACAGGTTAACTGTCATAACATCTACTGTCAATCCACAGGTTAACTGTCATAACATCTACTGTCTATCCACAGGTTAACTGTCATAACGTCTACTGTCTATCCACAGGCTAATTGTCATAACAGCTACTGTATATCCACAGATTAACTGCCATAACGTCTGCTGTCTATCCACATGTTAACTGTCATAATATCTACTGTCTATGCACAGGTTAACTGTCACAATATCTGCTGTCTATCCACAGGTTAACTGTCATAGCATCTGCTCCCTATCCACAGATTAACTGTTATAACGTCTGCTGTCTATCCACAGATTACCTGTCACAACGTCTACTGTCTATCCACAGGTTAACTGTCATATAATCTACTGTCTATCCACAGGTTAACTGTCATAACGTCTACTGTCTATCCACAGGTTAACTGTCATAACGTCTACTGTCTATCCACAGGTTAACTGTCATAACATATACTGTCTGTCCACAGATTAACTGTCATAACATCTACTGTCTATCCACAGGTTAACTGTCATAATGTTTGCTGTCTTTCCACAGGTTAACTGTCATAACAACTGTCATAACGTCTACTGTCTATCCACAGGTAAACTGTCATAACATATACTGTCTAGCCACGGATTACCTGTCACAACGTCTACTGTCTATCCACAGGTTAACTGTCATAACAGCTACTGTCTATCCACAGGTTAACTGTCATAACATCTACTGTCCATCCATAGGTTAACTGTCATAACATCTACTGTCTATCCCCAGGTTAACTGTCATAACATCTACTGTCTATCCACAGGTTAACTGTCATAACATCTACTGTCTGTCCACAGGTTAACTGTCATAACATCTACTGTCTATCCACAGGTTAACTGTCATAACGTCTACTGTCCATCCACAGGTTAACTGTCATAACATCTACTGTCTATCCACAGATTACCTGTCACAACATCTACTGTCTATCCACAGGTTAACTGTCATAGCATCTACCATCTATCCACAGGTTAACTGTCATAACGTCTGCTGTCTATCCACAGATTACCTGTCACAACGTCTACTGTCCATCCACAGGTTAACTGTCATAACGTCTACTGTCCATCCACAGGTTAACTGTCACAATATCTGCTGTCTATCCACAGGTTAACTGTCACAACATCTACTGTCTATCCACAGGTTAACTGTCATAGCATCTGCCGTCTATCCCCAGACTAATTGTCAAAACATCTACTGTCTATCCACGGGTTAACTGTCATAACGTCTAATGTCTATCCACAGGTTAACTGTCATAATGTCTGCTGTCTATCCACAGGTTAACTGTCATAACATCTACTGTCTATCCACAGGTTAACTGTCATAACATCTACTGTCTAGCCACAGGTTAACTGTCATAACATCTACTGTTATTCCACAGGTTAACTGTCATAACATCTACTGTCTATCCACAGGTTAACTGTCATAACGTCTACTGTCTATCCACAGGCTAATTGTCATAACAGCTACTGTATATCCACAGATTAACTGTCATAACGTCTGCTGTCTATCCACATGTTAACTGTCATAATATCTACTGTCTATGCACAGGTTAACTGTCACAATATCTGCTGTCTATCCACAGTATAACTTTCAAAAGATCTACTGTCTGGCCACAGGTTAACTGTCATAGCATCTGCTCTCTATCCACAGATTAACTGTTATAACGTCTGCTGTCTATCCACAGATTACCTGTCACAACGTCTACTGTCTATCCACAGGTTAACTGTCATATAATCTACTGTCTATCCACAGGTTAACTGTCATAACGTCTACTGTCTATCCACAGGTTAAATGTCATAACGTCTACTGTCTATCCACAAGTTAACTGTCATAACGTCTACTGTCTATCCACAGGTTAACTGTCATAACGTCTACTGTCTATCCACAGGTTAACTGTCATAACGTCTACTGTCTATCCACAGGCTAATTGTCATAACAGCTACTGTATATCCACAGATTAACTGTCATAACGTCTGCTGTCTATCCACATGTTAACTGTCATAATATCTACTGTCTATGCACAGGTTAACTGTCACAATATCTGCTGTCTATCCACAGCATAACTTTCAAAAGATCTACTGTCTGGCCACAGGTTAACTGTCATAGCATCTGCTCTCTATCCACAGATTAACTGTTATAACGTCTGCTGTCTATCCACAGATTACCTGTCACAACGTCTACTGTCTATCCACAGGTTAACTGTCATATAATCTACTGTCTATCCACAGGTTAACTGTCATAACGTCTACTGTCTATCCACAGGTTAACTGTCATAACATCTACTGTCTATCCACAGGTTAACTGTCATAACATCTACTGTCTATCCACAGGTTAACTGTCATAACATCTACTGTCTATCCACAGATTACCTGTCACAACATATACTGTCTATCCACAGGTTAACTGTCATAACATCTACTGTCTACCCACATGTCAACTGTCATAACGTCTACTGTCCATCCACAGGTTAACTGTCATAACATCTACTGTCTATCCACAGATTACCTGTCACAACATCTACTGTCTATCCACAGGTTAACTGTCATAGCATCTGCCATCTATCCACAGGTTAACTGTCATAACGTCTGCTGTCTATCCACAGATTACCTGTCACAACGTCTACTGTCCATCCACAGGTTAACTGTCAAAACGTCTACTGTCCATCCACAGGTTAACTGTCATAACCTACTGTCCATCCACAGGTTAACTGTCATAACGTCTACTGTCCATCCACAGGTTAACTGTCATAACCTACTGTCTATCCACAGGTTAACTGTTATAACATCTACTGTCTATCCACAGATTACCTGTCACAACATCTACTGTCTATCCACAGGTTAACTGCCATAGCATCTGCCATCTATCCACAGGTTAACTGTCATAACATCTACTGTCTATCCACAGGTTAACTGTCATAACATCTACTGTCTGTCCACAGGTTAACTGTCATAACATCTACTGTCTATCCACAGGTTAACTGTCAAAACATCTACTGTCTATCCACAAGTTAACTGTCATAACATCTACTGTCTATCCACAGATTACCTGTCACAACATCTACTGTCTATCCACAGGTTAACTGTCATAACATCTACTGTCTACCCACAGGTTAACTGTCATAACATCTACTGTCTATCCACAGGTTAACTGTCATAGCATCTACCGTCTATCCACAGGTTAACTGTCATAACGTCTGCTGTCTATCCACAGATTACCTGTCACAACGTCTACTGTCCATCCACAGGTTAACTGTCATAACGTCTACTGTCCATCCACAGGTTAACTGTCACAATATCTGCTGTCTATCCACAGGTTAACTGTCACAACATCTACTGTCTATCCACAGGTTAACTGTCATAGCATCTGCCGTCTATCCCCAGACTAATTGTCAAAACATCTACTGTCTATCCACGGGTTAACTGTCATAACGTCTAATGTCTACCCACAGGTTAACTGTCATAATGTCTGCTGTCTATCCACAGGTTAACTGTCATAACATCTACTGTCTATCCACAGGTTAACTGTCATAACATCTACTGTCTAGCCACAGGTTAACTGTCATAACATCTACTGTCAATCCACAGGTTAACTGTCATAACATCTACTGTCTATCCACAGGTTAACTGTCATAACGTCTACTGTCTATCCACAGGCTAATTGTCATAACAGCTACTGTATATCCACAGATTAACTGTCATAACGTCTGCTGTCTATCCACATGTTAACTGTCATAATATCTACTGTCTATGCACAGGTTAACTGTCACAATATCTGCTGTCTATCCACAGCATAACTTTCAAAGGATCTACTGTCTGGCCACAGGTTAACTGTCATAGCATCTGCTCTCTATCCACAGATTAACTGTTATAACGTCTGCTGTCTATCCACAGATTACCTGTCACAACGTCTACTGTCTATCCACAGGTTAACTGTCATATAATCTACTGTCTATCCACAGGTTAACTGTCATAACGTCTACTGTCTATCCACAGGTTAACTGTCATAACATCTACTGTCTGTCCACAGATGAACTGTCATAACATCTACTGTCTATCCACAGGTTAACTGTCATAACAACTGTCATAACATCTACTGTCTATCCACAGATTACCTGTCACAACATATACTGTCTATCCACAGGTTAACTGTCATAACATCTACTGTCTACCCACATGTTAACTGTCATAACGTCTACTGTCCATCCACAGGTTAACTGTCATAACATCTACTGTCTATCCACAGATTACCTGTCACAACATCTACTGTCTATCCACAGGTTAACTGTCATAGCATCTGCCATCTATCCACAGGTTAACTGTCATAACGTCTGCTGTCTATCCACAGATTACCTGTCACAACGTCTACTGTCCATCCACAGGTTAACTGTCATAACGTCTACTGTCCATCCACAGGTTAACTGTCATAACCTACTGTCCATCCACAGGTTAACTGTCATAACGTCTACTGTCCATCCACAGGTTAACTGTCATAACCTACTGTCTATCCACAGGTTAACTGTCATAACATCTACTGTCTATCCACAGATTACCTGTCACAACATCTACTGTCTATCCACAGGTTAACTGCCATAGCATCTGCCATCTATCCACAGGTTAACTGTCATAACATCTACTGTCTATCCACAGGTTAACTGTCATAACGTCTAATGTCTATCCACAGGTTAACTGTCATAATGTCTGCTGTCTATCCACAGGTTAACTGTCATAACATCTACTGTCTATCCACAGGTTAACTGTCATAACATCTACTGTCTAGCCACAGGTTAACTGTCACAATATCTGCTGTCTATCCACAGGTTAACTGTCACAACATCTACTGTCTATCCACAGGTTAACTGTCATAGCATCTGCCGTCTATCCCCAGACTAATTGTCAAAACATCTACTGTCTATCCACGGGTTAACTGTCATAACGTCTAATGTCTATCCACAAGTTAACTGTCATAATGTCTGCTGTCTATCCACAGGTTAACTGTCATAACATCTACTGTCTATCCACAGGTTAACTGTCATAACATCTACTGTCTAGCCACAGGTTAACTGTCATAACATCTACTGTCAATCCACAGGTTAACTGTCATAACATCTACTGTCTATCCACAGGTTAACTGTCATAACGTCTACTGTCTATCCACAGGCTAATTGTCATAACAGCTACTGTATATCCACAGATTAACTGCCATAACGTCTGCTGTCTATCCACAGGTTAACTGCCATAGCATCTGCCATCTATCCACAGGTTAACTGTCATAACATCTACTGTCTATCCACAGGTTAACTGTCATAACATCTACTGTCCATCCATAGGTTAACTGTCATAACATCTACTGTCTATCCACAGGTTAACTGTCATAACATCTACTGTCTATCCACAGGTTAACTGTCATAACATCTACTGTCTGTCCACAGGTTAACTGTCATAACATCTACTGTCTATCCACAGGTTAACTGTCATAGCATCTACCGTCTATCCACAGGTTAACTGTCATAACGTCTGCTGTCTATCCACAGATTACCTGTCACAACGTCTACTGTCCATCCACAGGTTAACTGTCATAACGTCTACTGTCCATCCACAGGTTAACTGTCACAATATCTGCTGTCTATCCACAGGTTAACTGTCACAACATCTACTGTCTATCCACAGGTTAACTGTCATAGCATCTGCCGTCTATCCCCAGACTAATTGTCAAAACATCTACTGTCTATCCACGGGTTAACTGTCATAACGTCTAATGTCTACCCACAGGTTAACTGTCATAATGTCTGCTGTCTATCCACAGGTTAACTGTCATAACATCTACTGTCTATCCACAGGTTAACTGTCATAACATCTACTGTCTAGCCACAGGTTAACTGTCATAACATCTACTGTTAATCCACAGGTTAACTGTCATAACATCTACTGTCTATCCACAGGTTAACTGTCATAACGTCTACTGTCTATCCACAGGCAAATTGTCATAATAGCTACTGTATATCCACAGATTAACTGTCATAACGTCTGCTGTCTATCCACATGTTAACTGTCATAATATCTACTGTCTATGCACAGGTTAACTGTCACAATATCTGCTGTCTATCCACAGCATAACTTTCAAAATATCTACTGTCTGGCCACAGGTTAACTGTCATAGCATCTGCTCTCTATCCACAGATTAACTGTTATAACGTCTGCTGTCTATCCACAGATTACCTGTCACAACGTCTACTGTCTATCCACAGGTTAACTGTCATATAATCTACTGTCTATCCACAGGTTAACTGTCATAACGTCTACTGTCTATCCACAGGTTAACTGTCATAACATCTACTGTCTGTCCACAGATGAACTGTCATAACATCTACTGTCTATCCACAGGTTAACTGTCATAACAACTGTCATAACATCTACTGTCTATCCACAGATTACCTGTCACAACATATACTGTCTATCCACAGGTTAACTGTCATAACATCTACTGTCTACCCACATGTTAACTGTCATAACGTCTACTGTCCATCCACAGGTTAACTGTCATAACATCTACTGTCTATCCACAGATTACCTGTCACAACATCTACTGTCTATCCACAGGTTTACTGTCATAGCATCTGCCATCTATCCACAGGTTAACTGTCATAACGTCTGCTGTCTATCCACAGATTACCTGTCACAACGTCTACTGTCCATCCACAGGTTAACTGTCATAACGTCTACTGTCCATCCACAGGTTAACTGTCATAACGTCTACTGTCCATCCACAGGTTAACTGTCATAACCTACTGTCTATCCACAGGTTAACTGTCATAACATCTACTGTCTATCCACAGATTACCTGTCACAACATCTACTGTCTATCCACAGGTTAACTGTCATAACGTCTAATGTCTATCCACAGGTTAACTGTCATAATGTCTGCTGTCTATCCACAGGTTAACTGTCATAACATCTACTGTCTATCCACAGGTTAACTGTCATAACATCTACTGTCTAGCCACAGGTTAACTGTCACAATATCTGCTGTCTATCCACAGGTTAACTGTCACAACATCTACTGTCTATCCACAGGTTAACTGTCATAGCATCTGCCGTCTATCCCCAGACTAATTGTCAAAACATCTACTGTCTATCCACGGGTTAACTGTCATAACGTCTAATGTCTATCCACAAGTTAACTGTCATAATGTCTGCTGTCTATCCACAGGTTAACTGTCATAACATCTACTGTCTATCCACAGGTTAACTGTCGAAACATCTACTGTCTAGCCACAGGTTAACTGTCATAACATCTACTGTCAATCCACAGGTTAACTGTCATAACATCTACTGTCTATCCACAGGTTAACTGTCATAACGTCTACTGTCTATCCACAGGCTAATTGTCATAACAGCTACTGTATATCCACAGATTAACTGCCATAACGTCTGCTGTCTATCCACAGGTTAACTGCCATAGCATCTGCCATCTATCCACAGGTTAACTGTCATAACATCTACTGTCTATCCACAGGTTAACTGTCATAACATCTACTGTCTGTCCACAGGTTAACTGTCATAACATCTACTGTCTATCCACAGGTTAACTGTCATAACATCTACTGTCTATCCACAAATTAACTGTCATAACATCTACTGTCTATCCACAGATTACCTGTCACAACATCTACTGTCTATCCACAGGTTAACTGTCATAACATCTACTGTCTACCCACAGGTTAACTGTCATAACGTCTACTGTCCATCCACAGGTTAACTGTCATTAAAATCTACTGTCTATCCACAGATTACCTGTCACAACATCTACTGTCTATCCACAGGTTAACTGTCATAGCATCTGCCATCTATCCACAGGTTAACTGTCATAACGTCTGCTGTCTATCCACAGATTACCTGTCACAACGTCTACTGTCCATCCACAGGTTAACTGTCATAACGTCTACTGTCCATCCACAGGTTAACTGTCACAATATCTGCTGTCTATCCACAGGTTAACTGTCACAACATCTACTGTCTATCCACAGGTTAACTGTCATAGCATCTGCCGTCTATCCCCAGACGAATTGTCAAAACATCTACTGTCTATCCACGGGTTAACTGTCATAACGTCTAATGTCTATCCACAGGTTAACTGTCATAATGTCTGCTGTCTATCCACAGGTTAACTGTCATAACATCTACTGTCTATCCACAGGTTAACTGTCATAACATCTACTGTCTAGCCACAGGTTAACTGTCATAACATCTACTGTCTAGCCACAGGTTAACTGTCACAATATCTGCTGTCTATCCACAGGTTAACTGTCATAACATCTACTGTCTATCCACAGGTTAACTGTCATAACATCTACTGTCTAGCCACAGGTTAACTGTCATAACATCTACTGTCTAGCCACAGGTTAACTGTCACAATATCTGCTGTCTATCCACAGGTTAACTGTCACAACATCTACTGTCTATCCACAGGTTAACTGTCATAGCATCTGCCGTCTATCCCCAGACTAATTGTCAAAACATCTACTGTCTATCCACGGGTTAACTGTCATAACGTCTAATGTCTATCCACAGGTTAACTGTCATAATGTCTGCTGTCTATCCACAGGTTAACTGTCATAACATCTACTGTCTATCCACAGGTTAACTGTCAAAACATCTACTGTCTAGCCACAGGTTAACTGTCATAACATCTACTGTCAATCCACAGGTTAACTGTCATAACATCTACTGTCTATCCACAGGTTAACTGTCATAACGTCTACTGTCTATCCACAGGCTAATTGTCATAACAGCTACTGTATATCCACAGATTAACTGCCATAACGTCTGCTGTCTATCCACATGTTAACTGTCATAATATCTACTGTCTATGCACAGGTTAACTGTCACAATATCTGCTGTCTATCCACAGCATAACTTTCAAAAGATCTACTGTCTGGCCACAGGTTAACTGTCATAGCATCTGCTCCCTATCCACAGATTAACTGTTATAACGTCTGCTGTCTATCCACAGATTACCTGTCACAACGTCTACTGTCTATCCACAGGTTAACTGTCATATAATCTACTGTCTATCCACAGGTTAACTGTCATAACGTCTACTGTCTATCCACAGGTTAACTGTCATAACGTCTACTGTCTATCCACAGGTTAACTGTCATAACATCTACTGTCTGTCCACAGATTAACTGTCATAACATCTACTGTCTATCCACAGGTAAACTGTCATAACATATACTGTCTAGCCACGGATTACCTGTCACAACGTCTACTGTCTATCCACAGGTTAACTGTCATAACAGCTACTGTCTATCCACAGGTTAACTGTCATAACATCTACTGTCCATCCATAGGTTAACTGTCATAACATCTACTGTCTATCCACAGGTTAACTGTCATAACATCTACTGTCTATCCACAGGTTAACTGTCATAACATCTACTGTCTGTCCACAGGTTAACTGTCATAACATCTACTGTCTATCCACAGGTTAACTGTCATAACATCTACTGTCTATCCACAGGTTAACTGTCATAACATCTACTGTCTATCCACAGATTACCTGTCACAACATATACTGTCTATCCACAGGTTAACTGTCATAACATCTACTGTCTACCCACATGTTAACTCTCATAACGTCTACTGTCCATCCACAGGTTAACTGTCATAACATCTACTGTCTATCCACAGGTTAACTGTCATAACATCTACTGTCTATCCACAGGTTAACTGTCATAGCATCTGCCATCTATCCACAGGTTAACTGTCATAATGTCTGCTGTCTATCCACAGGTTAACTGTCATAACATCTACTGTCTATCCACAGGTTAACTGTCATAACATCTACTGTCTAGCCACAGGTTAACTGTCACAATATCTGCTGTCTATCCACAGGTTAACTGTCACAACATCTACTGTCTATCCACAGGTTAACTGTCATAGCATCTGCCGTCTATCCCCAGACTAATTGTCAAAACATCTACTGTCTATCCACGGGTTAACTGTCATAACGTCTAATGTCTATCCACAAGTTAACTGTCATAATGTCTGCTGTCTATCCACAGGTTAACTGTCATAACATCTACTGTCTATCCACAGGTTAACTGTCATAACATCTACTGTCTAGCCACAGGTTAACTGTCATAACATCTACTGTCAATCCACAGGTTAACTGTCATAACATCTACTGTCTATCCACAGGTTAACTGTCATAACGTCTACTGTCTATCCACAGGCTAATTGTCATAACAGCTACTGTATATCCACAGATTAACTGCCATAACGTCTGCTGTCTATCCACAGGTTAACTGCCATAGCATCTGCCATCTATCCACAGGTTAACTGTCATAACATCTACTGTCTATCCACAGGTTAACTGTCATAACATCTACTGTCTGTCCACAGGTTAACTGTCATAACATCTACTGTCTATCCACAGGTTAACTGTCATAACATCTACTGTCTATCCACAAATTAACTGTCATAACATCTACTGTCTATCCACAGATTACCTGTCACAACATCTACTGTCTATCCACAGGTTAACTGTCATAACATCTACTGTCTACCCACAGGTTAACTGTCATAACGTCTACTGTCCATCCACAGGTTAACTGTCATTAAAATCTACTGTCTATCCACAGATTACCTGTCACAACATCTACTGTCTATCCACAGGTTAACTGTCATAGCATCTGCCATCTATCCACAGGTTAACTGTCATAACGTCTGCTGTCTATCCACAGATTACCTGTCACAACGTCTACTGTCCATCCACAGGTTAACTGTCATAACGTCTACTGTCCATCCACAGGTTAACTGTCACAATATCTGCTGTCTATCCACAGGTTAACTGTCACAACATCTACTGTCTATCCACAGGTTAACTGTCATAGCATCTGCCGTCTATCCCCAGACGAATTGTCAAAACATCTACTGTCTATCCACGGGTTAACTGTCATAACGTCTAATGTCTATCCACAGGTTAACTGTCATAATGTCTGCTGTCTATCCACAGGTTAACTGTCATAACATCTACTGTCTATCCACAGGTTAACTGTCATAACATCTACTGTCTAGCCACAGGTTAACTGTCATAACATCTACTGTCTAGCCACAGGTTAACTGTCACAATATCTGCTGTCTATCCACAGGTTAACTGTCATAACATCTACTGTCTATCCACAGGTTAACTGTCATAACATCTACTGTCTAGCCACAGGTTAACTGTCATAACATCTACTGTCTAGCCACAGGTTAACTGTCACAATATCTGCTGTCTATCCACAGGTTAACTGTCACAACATCTACTGTCTATCCACAGGTTAACTGTCATAGCATCTGCCGTCTATCCCCAGACTAATTGTCAAAACATCTACTGTCTATCCACGGGTTAACTGTCATAACGTCTAATGTCTATCCACAGGTTAACTGTCATAATGTCTGCTGTCTATCCACAGGTTAACTGTCATAACATCTACTGTCTATCCACAGGTTAACTGTCAAAACATCTACTGTCTAGCCACAGGTTAACTGTCATAACATCTACTGTCAATCCACAGGTTAACTGTCATAACATCTACTGTCTATCCACAGGTTAACTGTCATAACGTCTACTGTCTATCCACAGGCTAATTGTCATAACAGCTACTGTATATCCACAGATTAACTGCCATAACGTCTGCTGTCTATCCACATGTTAACTGTCATAATATCTACTGTCTATGCACAGGTTAACTGTCACAATATCTGCTGTCTATCCACAGCATAACTTTCAAAAGATCTACTGTCTGGCCACAGGTTAACTGTCATAGCATCTGCTCCCTATCCACAGATTAACTGTTATAACGTCTGCTGTCTATCCACAGATTACCTGTCACAACGTCTACTGTCTATCCACAGGTTAACTGTCATATAATCTACTGTCTATCCACAGGTTAACTGTCATAACGTCTACTGTCTATCCACAGGTTAACTGTCATAACGTCTACTGTCTATCCACAGGTTAACTGTCATAACATCTACTGTCTGTCCACAGATTAACTGTCATAACATCTACTGTCTATCCACAGGTTAACTGTCATAATGTTTGCTGTCTTTCCACAGGTTAACTGTCATAACAACTGTCATAACGTCTACTGTCTATCCACAGGTAAACTGTCATAACATATACTGTCTAGCCACGGATTACCTGTCACAACGTCTACTGTCTATCCACAGGTTAACTGTCATAACAGCTACTGTCTATCCACAGGTTAACTGTCATAACATCTACTGTCCATCCATAGGTTAACTGTCATAACATCTACTGTCTATCCACAGGTTAACTGTCATAACATCTACTGTCTATCCACAGGTTAACTGTCATAACATCTACTGTCTGTCCACAGGTTAACTGTCATAACATCTACTGTCTATCCACAGGTTAACTGTCATAACATCTACTGTCTATCCACAGGTTAACTGTCATAACATCTACTGTCTATCCACAGATTACCTGTCACAACATATACTGTCTATCCACAGGTTAACTGTCATAACATCTACTGTCTACCCACATGTTAACTCTCATAACGTCTACTGTCCATCCACAGGTTAACTGTCATAACATCTACTGTCTATCCACAGGTTAACTGTCATAACATCTACTGTCTATCCACAGGTTAACTGTCATAGCATCTGCCATCTATCCACAGGTTAACTGTCATAATGTCTGCTGTCTATCCACAGGTTAACTGTCATAACATCTACTGTCTATCCACAGGTTAACTGTCATAACATCTACTGTCTAGCCACAGGTTAACTGTCACAATATCTGCTGTCTATCCACAGGTTAACTGTCACAACATCTACTGTCTATCCACAGGTTAACTGTCATAGCATCTGCCGTCTATCCCCAGACTAATTGTCAAAACATCTACTGTCTATCCACGGGTTAACTGTCATAACGTCTAATGTCTATCCACAAGTTAACTGTCATAATGTCTGCTGTCTATCCACAGGTTAACTGTCATAACATCTACTGTCTATCCACAGGTTAACTGTCATAACATCTACTGTCTAGCCACAGGTTAACTGTCATAACATCTACTGTCAATCCACAGGTTAACTGTCATAACATCTACTGTCTATCCACAGGTTAACTGTCATAACGTCTACTGTCTATCCACAGGCTAATTGTCATAACAGCTACTGTATATCCACAGATTAACTGCCATAACGTCTGCTGTCTATCCACAGGTTAACTGCCATAGCATCTGCCATCTATCCACAGGTTAACTGTCATAACATCTACTGTCTATCCACAGGTTAACTGTCATAACATCTACTGTCTGTCCACAGGTTAACTGTCATAACATCTACTGTCTATCCACAGGTTAACTGTCATAACATCTACTGTCTATCCACAAATTAACTGTCATAACATCTACTGTCTATCCACAGATTACCTGTCACAACATCTACTGTCTATCCACAGGTTAACTGTCATAACATCTACTGTCTACCCACAGGTTAACTGTCATAACGTCTACTGTCCATCCACAGGTTAACTGTCATTAAAATCTACTGTCTATCCACAGATTACCTGTCACAACATCTACTGTCTATCCACAGGTTAACTGTCATAGCATCTGCCATCTATCCACAGGTTAACTGTCATAACGTCTGCTGTCTATCCACAGATTACCTGTCACAACGTCTACTGTCCATCCACAGGTTAACTGTCATAACGTCTACTGTCCATCCACAGGTTAACTGTCACAATATCTGCTGTCTATCCACAGGTTAACTGTCACAACATCTACTGTCTATCCACAGGTTAACTGTCATAGCATCTGCCGTCTATCCCCAGACGAATTGTCAAAACATCTACTGTCTATCCACGGGTTAACTGTCATAACGTCTAATGTCTATCCACAGGTTAACTGTCATAATGTCTGCTGTCTATCCACAGGTTAACTGTCATAACATCTACTGTCTATCCACAGGTTAACTGTCATAACATCTACTGTCTAGCCACAGGTTAACTGTCATAACATCTACTGTCTAGCCACAGGTTAACTGTCACAATATCTGCTGTCTATCCACAGGTTAACTGTCATAACATCTACTGTCTATCCACAGGTTAACTGTCATAACATCTACTGTCTAGCCACAGGTTAACTGTCATAACATCTACTGTCTAGCCACAGGTTAACTGTCACAATATCTGCTGTCTATCCACAGGTTAACTGTCACAACATCTACTGTCTATCCACAGGTTAACTGTCATAGCATCTGCCGTCTATCCCCAGACTAATTGTCAAAACATCTACTGTCTATCCACGGGTTAACTGTCATAACGTCTAATGTCTATCCACAGGTTAACTGTCATAATGTCTGCTGTCTATCCACAGGTTAACTGTCATAACATCTACTGTCTATCCACAGGTTAACTGTCAAAACATCTACTGTCTAGCCACAGGTTAACTGTCATAACATCTACTGTCAATCCACAGGTTAACTGTCATAACATCTACTGTCTATCCACAGGTTAACTGTCATAACGTCTACTGTCTATCCACAGGCTAATTGTCATAACAGCTACTGTATATCCACAGATTAACTGCCATAACGTCTGCTGTCTATCCACATGTTAACTGTCATAATATCTACTGTCTATGCACAGGTTAACTGTCACAATATCTGCTGTCTATCCACAGCATAACTTTCAAAAGATCTACTGTCTGGCCACAGGTTAACTGTCATAGCATCTGCTCCCTATCCACAGATTAACTGTTATAACGTCTGCTGTCTATCCACAGATTACCTGTCACAACGTCTACTGTCTATCCACAGGTTAACTGTCATATAATCTACTGTCTATCCACAGGTTAACTGTCATAACGTCTACTGTCTATCCACAGGTTAACTGTCATAACGTCTACTGTCTATCCACAGGTTAACTGTCATAACATCTACTGTCTGTCCACAGATTAACTGTCATAACATCTACTGTCTATCCACAGGTTAACTGTCATAATGTTTGCTGTCTTTCCACAGGTTAACTGTCATAACAACTGTCATAACGTCTACTGTCTATCCACAGGTAAACTGTCATAACATATACTGTCTAGCCACGGATTACCTGTCACAACGTCTACTGTCTATCCACAGGTTAACTGTCATAACAGCTACTGTCTATCCACAGGTTAACTGTCATAACATCTACTGTCCATCCATAGGTTAACTGTCATAACATCTACTGTCTATCCACAGGTTAACTGTCATAACATCTACTGTCTATCCACAGGTTAACTGTCATAACATCTACTGTCTGTCCACAGGTTAACTGTCATAACATCTACTGTCTATCCACAGGTTAACTGTCATAACATCTACTGTCTATCCACAGGTTAACTGTCATAACATCTACTGTCTATCCACAGATTACCTGTCACAACATATACTGTCTATCCACAGGTTAACTGTCATAACATCTACTGTCTACCCACATGTTAACTCTCATAACGTCTACTGTCCATCCACAGGTTAACTGTCATAACATCTACTGTCTATCCACAGGTTAACTGTCATAACATCTACTGTCTATCCACAGGTTAACTGTCATAGCATCTGCCATCTATCCACAGGTTAACTGTCATAACGTCTGCTGTCTATCCACAGATTACCTGTCACAACGTCTACTGTCCATCCACAGGTTAACTGTCATAACGTCTACTGTCCATCCACAGGTTAACTGTCATAACCTACTGTCCATCCACAGGTTAACTGTCATAACGTCTACTGTCCATCCACAGGTTAACTGTCATAACCTACTGTCTATCCACAGGTTAACTGTTATAACATCTACTGTCTATCCACAGATTACCTGTCACAACATCTACTGTCTATCCACAGGTTAACTGCCATAGCATCTGCCATCTATCCACAGGTTAACTGTCATAACATCTACTGTCTATCCACAGGTTAACTGTCATAACATCTACTGTCTGTCCACAGGTTAACTGTCATAACATCTACTGTCTATCCACAGGTTAACTGTCAAAACATCTACTGTCTATCCACAGGTTAACTGTCATAACATCTACTGTCTATCCACAGATTACCTGTCACAACATCTACTGTCTATCCACAGGTTAACTGTCAAAACATCTACTGTCTATCCACAGGTTAACTGTCATAACATCTACTGTCTATCCACAGATTACCTGTCACAACATCTACTGTCTATCCACAGGTTAACTGTCATAACATCTACTGTCTACCCACATGTTAACTCTCATAACGTCTACTGTCCATCCACAGGTTAACTGTCATAACATCTACTGTCTATCCACAGGTTAACTGTCATAACATCTACTGTCTATCCACAGGTTAACTGTCATAGCATCTGCCATCTATCCACAGGTTAACTGTCATAACGTCTGCTGTCTATCCACAGATTACCTGTCACAACGTCTACTGTCCATCCACAGGTTAACTGTCATAACGTCTACTGTCCATCCACAGGTTAACTGTCATAACCTACTGTCCATCCACAGGTTAACTGTCATAACGTCTACTGTCCATCCACAGGTTAACTGTCATAACCTACTGTCTATCCACAGGTTAACTGTTATAACATCTACTGTCTATCCACAGATTACCTGTCACAACATCTACTGTCTATCCACAGGTTAACTGCCATAGCATCTGCCATCTATCCACAGGTTAACTGTCATAACATCTACTGTCTATCCACAGGTTAACTGTCATAACATCTACTGTCTGTCCACAGGTTAACTGTCATAACATCTACTGTCTATCCACAGGTTAACTGTCAAAACATCTACTGTCTATCCACAGGTTAACTGTCATAACATCTACTGTCTATCCACAGGTTAACTGTCATAACATCTACTGTCTATCCACAGGTTAACTGTCATAACATCTACTGTCTGTCCACAGGTTAACTGTCATAACATCTACTGTCTATCCACAGGTTAACTGTCATAACATCTACTGTCTATCCACAGGTTAACTGTCATAACATCTACTGTCTATCCACAGATTACCTGTCACAACATATACTGTCTATCCACAGGTTAACTGTCATAACATCTACTGTCTACCCACATGTTAACTCTCATAACGTCTACTGTCCATCCACAGGTTAACTGTCATAACATCTACTGTCTATCCACAGGTTAACTGTCATAACATCTACTGTCTATCCACAGGTTAACTGTCATAGCATCTGCCATCTATCCACAGGTTAACTGTCATAACGTCTGCTGTCTATCCACAGATTACCTGTCACAACGTCTACTGTCCATCCACAGGTTAACTGTCATAACGTCTACTGTCCATCCACAGGTTAACTGTCATAACCTACTGTCCATCCACAGGTTAACTGTCATAACGTCTACTGTCCATCCACAGGTTAACTGTCATAACCTACTGTCTATCCACAGGTTAACTGTTATAACATCTACTGTCTATCCACAGATTACCTGTCACAACATCTACTGTCTATCCACAGGTTAACTGCCATAGCATCTGCCATCTATCCACAGGTTAACTGTCATAACATCTACTGTCTATCCACAGGTTAACTGTCATAACATCTACTGTCTGTCCACAGGTTAACTGTCATAACATCTACTGTCTATCCACAGGTTAACTGTCAAAACATCTACTGTCTATCCACAGGTTAACTGTCATAACATCTACTGTCTATCCACAGATTACCTGTCACAACATCTACTGTCTATCCACAGGTTAACTGTCAAAACATCTACTGTCTATCCACAGGTTAACTGTCATAACATCTACTGTCTATCCACAGATTACCTGTCACAACATCTACTGTCTATCCACAGGTTAACTGTCATAACATCTACTGTCTACCCACATGTTAACTCTCATAACGTCTACTGTCCATCCACAGGTTAACTGTCATAACATCTACTGTCTATCCACAGGTTAACTGTCATAACATCTACTGTCTATCCACAGGTTAACTGTCATAGCATCTGCCATCTATCCACAGGTTAACTGTCATAACGTCTGCTGTCTATCCACAGATTACCTGTCACAACGTCTACTGTCCATCCACAGGTTAACTGTCATAACGTCTACTGTCCATCCACAGGTTAACTGTCATAACCTACTGTCCATCCACAGGTTAACTGTCATAACGTCTACTGTCCATCCACAGGTTAACTGTCATAACCTACTGTCTATCCACAGGTTAACTGTTATAACATCTACTGTCTATCCACAGATTACCTGTCACAACATCTACTGTCTATCCACAGGTTAACTGCCATAGCATCTGCCATCTATCCACAGGTTAACTGTCATAACATCTACTGTCTATCCACAGGTTAACTGTCATAACATCTACTGTCTGTCCACAGGTTAACTGTCATAACATCTACTGTCTATCCACAGGTTAACTGTCAAAACATCTACTGTCTATCCACAGGTTAACTGTCATAACATCTACTGTCTATCCACAGATTACCTGTCACAACATCTACTGTCTATCCACAGGTTAACTGTCAAAACATCTACTGTCTATCCACAGGTTAACTGTCATAACATCTACTGTCTATCCACAGATTACCTGTCACAACATCTACTGTCTATCCACAGGTTAACTGTCATAACATCTACTGTCTACCCACAGGTTAACTGTCATAACGTCTACTGTCCATCCACAGGTTAACTGTCATAACATCTACTGTCTATCCACAGATTACCTGTCACAACATCTACTGTCTATCCACAGGTTAACTGTCATAGCATCTACCATCCATCCACAGGTTAACTGTCACAATATCTGCTGTCTATCCACAGGTTAACTGTCACAACATCTACTGTCTATCCACAGGTTAACTGTCATAGCATCTGCCGTCTATCCCCAGACTAATTGTCAAAACATCTACTGTCTATCCACGGGTTAACTGTCATAACGTCTAATGTCTATCCACAGGTTAACTGTCATAATGTCTGCTGTCTATCCACAGGTTAACTGTCATAACATCTACTGTCTATCCACAGGTTAACTGTCATAACATCTACTGTCTAGCCACAGGTTAACTGTCATAACATCTACTGTTATTCCACAGGTTAACTGTCATAACATCTACTGTCTATCCACAGGTTAACTGTCATAACGTCTACTGTCTATCCACAGGCTAATTGTCATAACAGCTACTGTATATCCACAGATTAACTGTCATAACGTCTGCTGTCTATCCACATGTTAACTGTCATAATATCTACTGTCTATGCACAGGTTAACTGTCACAATATCTGCTGTCTATCCACAGCATAACTTTCAAAAGATCTACTGTCTGGCCACAGGTTAACTGTCATAGCATCTGCTCTCTATCCACAGATTAACTGTTATAACGTCTGCTGTCTATCCACAGATTACCTGTCACAACGTCTACTGTCTATCCACAGGTTAACTGTCATATAATCTACTGTCTATCCACAGGTTAACTGTCATAACGTCTACTGTCTATCCACAGGTTAACTGTCATAACGTCTACTGTCTATCCACAGGTTAACTGTCATAACATCTACTGTCTGTCCACAGATTAACTGTCATAACATCTACTGTCTATCCACAGGTTAACTGTCATAATATTTGCTGTCTATCCACAGGTTAACTGTCATAACAACTGTCATAACGTCTACTGTCTATCCACAGGTAAACTGTCATAACATATACTGTCTAGCCACGGATTACCTGTCACAACGTCTACTGTCTATCCACAGGTTAAATGTCATAACGTCTGCTGTCTATCCACAGATTACCTGTCACAACGTCTACTGTCTATCCACAGGTTAACTGTCATATAATCTACTGTCTATCCACAGGTTAACTGTCATAACGTCTACTGTCTATCCACAGGTTAACTGTCATAACGTCTACTGTCTATCCACATGTTAACTCTCATAACGTCTACTGTCCATCCACAGGTTAACTGTCATAACATCTACTGTCTATCCACAGGTTAACTGTCATAACATCTACTGTCTATCCACAGGTTAACTGTCATAGCATCTGCCATCTATCCACAGGTTAACTGTCATAACGTCTGCTGTCTATCCACAGATTACCTGTCACAACGTCTACTGTCCATCCACAGGTTAACTGTCATAACGTCTACTGTCCATCCACAGGTTAACTGTCATAACCTACTGTCCATCCACAGGTTAACTGTCATAACGTCTACTGTCCATCCACAGGTTAACTGTCATAACCTACTGTCTATCCACAGGTTAACTGTTATAACATCTACTGTCTATCCACAGATTACCTGTCACAACATCTACTGTCTATCCACAGGTTAACTGCCATAGCATCTGCCATCTATCCACAGGTTAACTGTCATAACATCTACTGTCTATCCACAGGTTAACTGTCATAACATCTACTGTCTGTCCACAGGTTAACTGTCATAACATCTACTGTCTATCCACAGGTTAACTGTCAAAACATCTACTGTCTATCCACAGGTTAACTGTCATAACATCTACTGTCTATCCACAGATTACCTGTCACAACATCTACTGTCTATCCACAGGTTAACTGTCATAACATCTACTGTCTACCCACAGGTTAACTGTCATAACGTCTACTGTCCATCCACAGGTTAACTGTCATAACATCTACTGTCTATCCACAGATTACCTGTCACAACATCTACTGTCTATCCACAGGTTAACTGTCATAGCATCTACCATCTATCCACAGGTTAACTGTCATAACGTCTGCTGTCTATCCACAGATTACCTGTCACAACGTCTACTGTCCATCCACAGGTTAACTGTCATAACGTCTACTGTCCATCCACAGGTTAACTGTCACAATATCTGCTGTCTATCCACAGGTTAACTGTCACAACATCTACTGTCTATCCACAGGTTAACTGTCATAGCATCTGCCGTCTATCCCCAGACTAATTGTCAAAACATCTACTGTCTATCCACGGGTTAACTGTCATAACGTCTAATGTCTATCCACAGGTTAACTGTCATAATGTCTGCTGTCTATCCACAGGTTAACTGTCATAACATCTACTGTCTATCCACAGGTTAACTGTCATAACATCTACTGTCTAGCCACAGGTTAACTGTCATAACATCTACTGTTATTCCACAGGTTAACTGTCATAACATCTACTGTCTATCCACAGGTTAACTGTCATAACGTCTACTGTCTATCCACAGGCTAATTGTCATAACAGCTACTGTATATCCACAGATTAACTGTCATAACGTCTGCTGTCTATCCACATGTTAACTGTCATAATATCTACTGTCTATGCACAGGTTAACTGTCACAATATCTGCTGTCTATCCACAGCATAACTTTCAAAAGATCTACTGTCTGGCCACAGGTTAACTGTCATAGCATCTGCTCTCTATCCACAGATTAACTGTTATAACGTCTGCTGTCTATCCACAGATTACCTGTCACAACGTCTACTGTCTATCCACAGGTTAACTGTCATATAATCTACTGTCTATCCACAGGTTAACTGTCATAACGTCTACTGTCTATCCACAGGTTAACTGTCATAACGTCTACTGTCTATCCACAGGTTAACTGTCATAACATCTACTGTCTGTCCACAGATTAACTGTCATAACATCTACTGTCTATCCACAGGTTAACTGTCATAATATTTGCTGTCTATCCACAGGTTAACTGTCATAACAACTGTCATAACGTCTACTGTCTATCCACAGGTAAACTGTCATAACATATACTGTCTAGCCACGGATTACCTGTCACAACGTCTACTGTCTATCCACAGGTTAAATGTCATAACGTCTACTGTCTATCCACAAGTTAACTGTCATAACGTCTACTGTCTATCCACAGGTTAACTGTCATAACGTCTACTGTCTATCCACAGGTTAACTGTCATAACGTCTACTGTCTATCCACAGGCTAATTGTCATAACAGCTACTGTATATCCACAGATTAACTGTCATAACGTCTGCTGTCTATCCACATGTTAACTGTCATAATATCTACTGTCTATGCACAGGTTAACTGTCACAATATCTGCTGTCTATCCACAGCATAACTTTCAAAAGATCTACTGTCTGGCCACAGGTTAACTGTCATAGCATCTGCTCTCTATCCACAGATTAACTGTTATAACGTCTGCTGTCTATCCACAGATTACCTGTCACAACGTCTACTGTCTATCCACAGGTTAACTGTCATATAATCTACTGTCTATCCACAGGTTAACTGTCATAACGTCTACTGTCTATCCACAGGTTAACTGTCATAACGTCTACTGTCTATCCACAGGTTAACTGTCATAACATCTACTGTCTGTCCACAGATTAACTGTCATAACATCTACTGTCTATCCACAGGTTAACTGTCATAATATTTGCTGTCTATCCACAGGTTAACTGTCATAACAACTGTCATAACGTCTACTGTCTATCCACAGGTAAACTGTCATAACATATACTGTCTAGCCACGGATTACCTGTCACAACGTCTACTGTCTATCCACAGGTTAAATGTCATAACGTCTACTGTCTATCCACAAGTTAACTGTCATAACGTCTACTGTCTATCCACAGGTTAACTGTCATAACGTCTACTGTCTATCCACAGGTTAACTGTCATAATGTCTACTGTCTATCCACAGGCTAATTGTCATAACAGCTACTGTATATCCACAGATTAACTGTCATAACGTCTGCTGTCTATCCACATGTTAACTGTCATAATATCTACTGTCTATGCACAGGTTAACTGTCACAATATCTGCTGTCTATCCACAGCATAACTTTCAAAAGATCTACTGTCTGGCCACAGGTTAACTGTCATAGCATCTGCTCTCTATCCACAGATTAACTGTTATAACGTCTGCTGTCTATCCACAGATTACCTGTCACAACGTCTACTGTCTATCCACAGGTTAACTGTCATATAATCTACTGTCTATCCACAGGTTAACTGTCATAACGTCTACTGTCTATCCACAGGTTAACTGTCATATAATCTACTGTCTATCCACAGGTTAACTGTCATAACGTCTACTGTCTATCCACATGTTAACTGTCATAACAACTGTCATAACGTCTACTGTCTATCCACAGGTAAACTGTCATAACATCTACTGTCTATCCACAGGGTAACTGTCATAATGTTTGCTGTCTATCCACAGGTAAACTGTCATAACAACTGTCATAACGTCTACTGTCTATCCACAGGTAAACTGTCATAACATATACTGTCTAGCCACGGATTACCTGTCACAACGTCTACTGTCTATCCACAGGTTAACTGTCATAACGTCTACTGTCTATCCACAGGTTAACTGTCATAACGTCTACTGTCTATCCACAAGTTAACTGTCATAACGTCTACTGTCTATCCACAGGTTAACTGTCATAACGTCTACTGTCTATCCACATGTTAACTGTCATAATGTTTGCTGTCTATCCACAGGTTAACTGTCATAACATATACTGTCTAGCCACGGATTACCTGTCACAATATCTACTGTCTATCCACAGGTTAAATGTCACAACGTCTACTGTCTATCCACAGGTTAACTGTCATAACATATACTGTCTAGCCACGGATTACCTGTCACAACGTCTACTGTCTATCCACAGGTTAAATGTCATAACGTCTACTGTCTATCCACAAGTTAACTGTCATAACGTCTACTGTCTATCCACAGGTTAACTGTCATAACGTCTACTGTCTATCCACAGGTTAACTGTCATAACGTCTACTGTCTATCCACAGGCTAATTGTCATAACAGCTACTGTATATCCACAGATTAACTGTCATAACGTCTGCTGTCTATCCACATGTTAACTGTCATAATATCTACTGTCTATGCACAGGTTAACTGTCACAATATCTGCTGTCTATCCACAGCATAACTTTCAAAAGATCTACTGTCTGGCCACAGGTTAACTGTCATAGCATCTGCTCTCTATCCACAGATTAACTGTTATAACGTCTGCTGTCTATCCACAGATTACCTGTCACAACGTCTACTGTCTATCCACAGGTTAACTGTCATATAATCTACTGTCTATCCACAGGTTAACTGTCATAACGTCTACTGTCTATCCACAGGTTAACTGTCATATAATCTACTGTCTATCCACAGGTTAACTGTCATAACGTCTACTGTCTATCCACATGTTAACTGTCATAACAACTGTCATAACGTCTACTGTCTATCCACAGGTAAACTGTCATAACATCTACTGTCTATCCACAGGGTAACTGTCATAATGTTTGCTGTCTATCCACAGGTAAACTGTCATAACAACTGTCATAACGTCTACTGTCTATCCACAGGTAAACTGTCATAACATATACTGTCTAGCCACGGATTACCTGTCACAACGTCTACTGTCTATCCACAGGTTAACTGTCATAACGTCTACTGTCTATCCACAGGTTAACTGTCATAACGTCTACTGTCTATCCACAAGTTAACTGTCATAACGTCTACTGTCTATCCACAGGTTAACTGTCATAACGTCTACTGTCTATCCACATGTTAACTGTCATAATGTTTGCTGTCTATCCACAGGTTAACTGTCATAACATATACTGTCTAGCCACGGATTACCTGTCACAATATCTACTGTCTATCCACAGGTTAAATGTCACAACGTCTACTGTCTATCCACAGGTTAACTGTCATATAATCTACTGTCTATCCACAGGTTAACTGTCATAACGTCTACTGTCTATCCACAGGTTAACTGTCATAACGTCTACTGTCTATCCACAGGTTAACTGTCATAACATCTACTGTCTGTCCACAGATTAACTGTCATAACATCTACTGTCTATCCACAGGTTAACTGTCATAATATTTGCTGTCTATCCACAGGTTAACTGTCATAACAACTGTCATAACGTCTACTGTCTATCCACAGGTAAACTGTCATAACATATACTGTCTAGCCACGGATTACCTGTCACAACGTCTACTGTCTATCCACAGGTTAAATGTCATAACGTCTACTGTCTATCCACAAGTTAACTGTCATAACGTCTACTGTCTATCCACAGGTTAACTGTCATAACGTCTACTGTCTATCCACAGGTTAACTGTCATAACGTCTACTGTCTATCCACAGGCTAATTGTCATAACAGCTACTGTATATCCACAGATTAACTGTCATAACGTCTGCTGTCTATCCACATGTTAACTGTCATAATATCTACTGTCTATGCACAGGTTAACTGTCACAATATCTGCTGTCTATCCACAGCATAACTTTCAAAAGATCTACTGTCTGGCCACAGGTTAACTGTCATAGCATCTGCTCTCTATCCACAGATTAACTGTTATAACGTCTGCTGTCTATCCACAGATTACCTGTCACAACGTCTACTGTCTATCCACAGGTTAACTGTCATATAATCTACTGTCTATCCACAGGTTAACTGTCATAACGTCTACTGTCTATCCACAGGTTAACTGTCATATAATCTACTGTCTATCCACAGGTTAACTGTCATAACGTCTACTGTCTATCCACATGTTAACTGTCATAACAACTGTCATAACGTCTACTGTCTATCCACAGGTAAACTGTCATAACATCTACTGTCTATCCACAGGGTAACTGTCATAATGTTTGCTGTCTATCCACAGGTAAACTGTCATAACAACTGTCATAACGTCTACTGTCTATCCACAGGTAAACTGTCATAACATATACTGTCTAGCCACGGATTACCTGTCACAACGTCTACTGTCTATCCACAGGTTAACTGTCATAACGTCTACTGTCTATCCACAGGTTAACTGTCATAACGTCTACTGTCTATCCACAAGTTAACTGTCATAACGTCTACTGTCTATCCACAGGTTAACTGTCATAACGTCTACTGTCTATCCACAGGTTAACTGTCATAACGTCTACTGTCTATCCACAGGCTAATTGTCATAACAGCTACTGTATATCCACAGATTAACTGTCATAACGTCTGCTGTCTATCCACATGTTAACTGTCATAATATCTACTGTCTATGCACAGGTTAACTGTCACAATATCTGCTGTCTATCCACAGCATAACTTTCAAAAGATCTACTGTCTGGCCACAGGTTAACTGTCATAGCATCTGCTCTCTATCCACAGATTAACTGTTATAACGTCTGCTGTCTATCCACAGATTACCTGTCACAACGTCTACTGTCTATCCACAGGTTAACTGTCATATAATCTACTGTCTATCCACAGGTTAACTGTCATAACGTCTACTGTCTATCCACAGGTTAACTGTCATAACGTCTACTGTCTATCCACAGGTTAACTGTCATAACATCTACTGTCTGTCCACAGATTAACTGTCATAACATCTACTGTCTATCCACAGGTTAACTGTCATAATATTTGCTGTCTATCCACAGGTTAACTGTCATAACAACTGTCATAACGTCTACTGTCTATCCACAGGTAAACTGTCATAACATATACTGTCTAGCCACGGATTACCTGTCACAACGTCTACTGTCTATCCACAGGTTAAATGTCATAACGTCTACTGTCTATCCACAAGTTAACTGTCATAACGTCTACTGTCTATCCACAGGTTAACTGTCATAACGTCTACTGTCTATCCACAGGTTAACTGTCATAACGTCTACTGTCTATCCACAGGCTAATTGTCATAACAGCTACTGTATATCCACAGATTAACTGTCATAACGTCTGCTGTCTATCCACATGTTAACTGTCATAATATCTACTGTCTATGCACAGGTTAACTGTCACAATATCTGCTGTCTATCCACAGCATAACTTTCAAAAGATCTACTGTCTGGCCACAGGTTAACTGTCATAGCATCTGCTCTCTATCCACAGATTAACTGTTATAACGTCTGCTGTCTATCCACAGATTACCTGTCACAACGTCTACTGTCTATCCACAGGTTAACTGTCATATAATCTACTGTCTATCCACAGGTTAACTGTCATAACGTCTACTGTCTATCCACAGGTTAACTGTCATATAATCTACTGTCTATCCACAGGTTAACTGTCATAACGTCTACTGTCTATCCACATGTTAACTGTCATAACAACTGTCATAACGTCTACTGTCTATCCACAGGTAAACTGTCATAACATCTACTGTCTATCCACAGGGTAACTGTCATAATGTTTGCTGTCTATCCACAGGTAAACTGTCATAACAACTGTCATAACGTCTACTGTCTATCCACAGGTAAACTGTCATAACATATACTGTCTAGCCACGGATTACCTGTCACAACGTCTACTGTCTATCCACAGGTTAACTGTCATAACGTCTACTGTCTATCCACAGGTTAACTGTCATAACGTCTACTGTCTATCCACAAGTTAACTGTCATAACGTCTACTGTCTATCCACAGGTTAACTGTCATAACGTCTACTGTCTATCCACATGTTAACTGTCATAATGTTTGCTGTCTATCCACAGGTTAACTGTCATAACATATACTGTCTAGCCACGGATTACCTGTCACAATATCTACTGTCTATCCACAGGTTAAATGTCACAACGTCTACTGTCTATCCACAGGTTAACTGTCATATAATCTACTGTCTATCCACAGGTTAACTGTCATAACGTCTACTGTCTATCCACAGGTTAACTGTCATAACGTCTACTGTCTATCCACAGGTTAACTGTCATAACATCTACTGTCTGTCCACAGATTAACTGTCATAACATCTACTGTCTATCCACAGGTTAACTGTCATAATATTTGCTGTCTATCCACAGGTTAACTGTCATAACAACTGTCATAACGTCTACTGTCTATCCACAGGTAAACTGTCATAACATATACTGTCTAGCCACGGATTACCTGTCACAACGTCTACTGTCTATCCACAGGTTAAATGTCATAACGTCTACTGTCTATCCACAAGTTAACTGTCATAACGTCTACTGTCTATACACAGGTTAACTGTCATAACGTCTACTGTCTATCCACAGGTTAACTGTCATAACGTCTACTGTCTATCCACAGGCTAATTGTCATAACAGCTACTGTATATCCACAGATTAACTGTCATAACGTCTGCTGTCTATCCACATGTTAACTGTCATAATATCTACTGTCTATGCACAGGTTAACTGTCACAATATCTGCTGTCTATCCACAGCATAACTTTCAAAAGATCTACTGTCTGGCCACAGGTTAACTGTCATAGCATCTGCTCTCTATCCACAGATTAACTGTTATAACGTCTGCTGTCTATCCACAGATTACCTGTCACAACGTCTACTGTCTATCCACAGGTTAACTGTCATATAATCTACTGTCTATCCACAGGTTAACTGTCATAACGTCTACTGTCTATCCACAGGTTAACTGTCATATAATCTACTGTCTATCCACAGGTTAACTGTCATAACGTCTACTGTCTATCCACATGTTAACTGTCATAACAACTGTCATAACGTCTACTGTCTATCCACAGGTAAACTGTCATAACATCTACTGTCTATCCACAGGGTAACTGTCATAATGTTTGCTGTCTATCCACAGGTAAACTGTCATAACAACTGTCATAACGTCTACTGTCTATCCACAGGTAAACTGTCATAACATATACTGTCTAGCCACGGATTACCTGTCACAACGTCTACTGTCTATCCACAGGTTAACTGTCATAACGTCTACTGTCTATCCACAGGTTAACTGTCATAACGTCTACTGTCTATCCACAAGTTAACTGTCATAACGTCTACTGTCTATCCACAGGTTAACTGTCATAACGTCTACTGTCTATCCACATGTTAACTGTCATAATGTTTGCTGTCTATCCACAGGTTAACTGTCATAACATATACTGTCTAGCCACGGATTACCTGTCACAATATCTACTGTCTATCCACAGGTTAAATGTCACAACGTCTACTGTCTATCCACAGGTTAACTGTCATATAATCTACTGTCTATCCACAGGTTAACTGTCATAACGTCTACTGTCTATCCACAGGTTAACTGTCATAACGTCTACTGTCTATCCACAGGTTAACTGTCATAACATCTACTGTCTGTCCACAGATTAACTGTCATAACATCTACTGTCTATCCACAGGTTAACTGTCATAATATTTGCTGTCTATCCACAGGTTAACTGTCATAACAACTGTCATAACGTCTACTGTCTATCCACAGGTAAACTGTCATAACATATACTGTCTAGCCACGGATTACCTGTCACAACGTCTACTGTCTATCCACAGGTTAAATGTCATAACGTCTACTGTCTATCCACAAGTTAACTGTCATAACGTCTACTGTCTATACACAGGTTAACTGTCATAACGTCTACTGTCTATCCACAGGTTAACTGTCATAACGTCTACTGTCTATCCACAGGCTAATTGTCATAACAGCTACTGTATATCCACAGATTAACTGTCATAACGTCTGCTGTCTATCCACATGTTAACTGTCATAATATCTACTGTCTATGCACAGGTTAACTGTCACAATATCTGCTGTCTATCCACAGCATAACTTTCAAAAGATCTACTGTCTGGCCACAGGTTAACTGTCATAGCATCTGCTCTCTATCCACAGATTAACTGTTATAACGTCTGCTGTCTATCCACAGATTACCTGTCACAACGTCTACTGTCTATCCACAGGTTAACTGTCATATAATCTACTGTCTATCCACAGGTTAACTGTCATAACGTCTACTGTCTATCCACAGGTTAACTGTCATATAATCTACTGTCTATCCACAGGTTAACTGTCATAACGTCTACTGTCTATCCACATGTTAACTGTCATAACAACTGTCATAACGTCTACTGTCTATCCACAGGTAAACTGTCATAACATCTACTGTCTATCCACAGGGTAACTGTCATAATGTTTGCTGTCTATCCACAGGTAAACTGTCATAACAACTGTCATAACGTCTACTGTCTATCCACAGGTAAACTGTCATAACATATACTGTCTAGCCACGGATTACCTGTCACAACGTCTACTGTCTATCCACAGGTTAACTGTCATAACGTCTACTGTCTATCCACAGGTTAACTGTCATAACGTCTACTGTCTATCCACAAGTTAACTGTCATAACGTCTACTGTCTATCCACAGGTTAACTGTCATAACGTCTACTGTCTATCCACATGTTAACTGTCATAATGTTTGCTGTCTATCCACAGGTTAACTGTCATAACATATACTGTCTAGCCACGGATTACCTGTCACAATATCTACTGTCTATCCACAGGTTAAATGTCACAACGTCTACTGTCTATCCACAGGTTAACTGTCATATAATCTACTGTCTATCCACAGGTTAACTGTCATAACGTCTACTGTCTATCCACAGGTTAACTGTCATAACGTCTACTGTCTATCCACAGGTTAACTGTCATAACATCTACTGTCTGTCCACAGATTAACTGTCATAACATCTACTGTCTATCCACAGGTTAACTGTCATAATATTTGCTGTCTATCCACAGGTTAACTGTCATAACAACTGTCATAACGTCTACTGTCTATCCACAGGTAAACTGTCATAACATATACTGTCTAGCCACGGATTACCTGTCACAACGTCTACTGTCTATCCACAGGTTAAATGTCATAACGTCTACTGTCTATCCACAAGTTAACTGTCATAACGTCTACTGTCTATCCACAGGTTAACTGTCATAACGTCTACTGTCTATCCACAGGTTAACTGTCATAACGTCTACTGTCTATCCACAGGCTAATTGTCATAACAGCTACTGTATATCCACAGATTAACTGTCATAACGTCTGCTGTCTATCCACATGTTAACTGTCATAATATCTACTGTCTATGCACAGGTTAACTGTCACAATATCTGCTGTCTATCCACAGCATAACTTTCAAAAGATCTACTGTCTGGCCACAGGTTAACTGTCATAGCATCTGCTCTCTATCCACAGATTAACTGTTATAACGTCTGCTGTCTATCCACAGATTACCTGTCACAACGTCTACTGTCTATCCACAGGTTAACTGTCATATAATCTACTGTCTATCCACAGGTTAACTGTCATAACGTCTACTGTCTATCCACAGGTTAACTGTCATATAATCTACTGTCTATCCACAGGTTAACTGTCATAACGTCTACTGTCTATCCACATGTTAACTGTCATAACAACTGTCATAACGTCTACTGTCTATCCACAGGTAAACTGTCATAACATCTACTGTCTATCCACAGGGTAACTGTCATAATGTTTGCTGTCTATCCACAGGTAAACTGTCATAACAACTGTCATAACGTCTACTGTCTATCCACAGGTAAACTGTCATAACATATACTGTCTAGCCACGGATTACCTGTCACAACGTCTACTGTCTATCCACAGGTTAACTGTCATAACGTCTACTGTCTATCCACAGGTTAACTGTCATAACGTCTACTGTCTATCCACAAGTTAACTGTCATAACGTCTACTGTCTATCCACAGGTTAACTGTCATAACGTCTACTGTCTATCCACATGTTAACTGTCATAATGTTTGCTGTCTATCCACAGGTTAACTGTCATAACATATACTGTCTAGCCACGGATTACCTGTCACAATATCTACTGTCTATCCACAGGTTAAATGTCATAACGTCTACTGTCTATCCACAAGTTAACTGTCATAACATCTACTGTCTAGCCACAGGTTAACTGTCATAACATCTACTGTCAATCCACAGGTTAACTGTCATAACATCTACTGTCTATCCACAGGTTAACTGTCATAACGTCTACTGTCTATCCACAGGCTAATTGTCATAACAGCTACTGTATATCCACAGATTAACTGCCATAACGTCTGCTGTCTATCCACAGGTTAACTGCCATAGCATCTGCCATCTATCCACAGGTTAACTGTCATAACATCTACTGTCTATCCACAGGTTAACTGTCATAACATCTACTGTCTGTCCACAGGTTAACTGTCATAACATCTACTGTCTATCCACAGGTTAACTGTCATAACATCTACTGTCTATCCACAAGTTAACTGTCATAACATCTACTGTCTATCCACAGATTACCTGTCACAACATCTACTGTCTATCCACAGGTTAACTGTCATAACATCTACTGTCTACCCACAGGTTAACTGTCATAACGTCTACTGTCCATCCACAGGTTAACTGTCATTAAAATCTACTGTCTATCCACAGATTACCTGTCACAACATCTACTGTCTATCCACAGGTTAACTGTCATAGCATCTGCCATCTATCCACAGGTTAACTGTCATAATGTCTGCTGTCTATCCACAGATTACCTGTCACAACGTCTACTGTCCATCCACAGGTTAACTGTCATAACGTCTACTGTCCATCCACAGGTTAACTGTCACAATATCTGCTGTCTATCCACAGGTTAACTGTCACAACATCTACTGTCTATCCACAGGTTAACTGTCATAGCATCTGCCGTCTATCCCCAGACTAATTGTCAAAACATCTACTGTCTATCCACGGGTTAACTGTCATAACGTCTAATGTCTATCCACAGGTTAACTGTCATAATGTCTGCTGTCTATCCACAGGTTAACTGTCATAACATCTACTGTCTATCCACAAGTTAACTGTCATAACGTCTACTGTCTATCCACAGGTTAACTGTCATAACGTCTACTGTCTATCCACATGTTAACTGTCATAATGTTTGCTGTCTATCCACAGGTTAACTGTCATAACATATACTGTCTAGCCACGGATTACCTGTCACAATATCTACTGTCTATCCACAGGTTAAATGTCACAACGTCTACTGTCTATCCACAGGTTAACTGTCATATAATCTACTGTCTATCCACAGGTTAACTGTCATAACGTCTACTGTCTATCCACAGGTTAACTGTCATAACGTCTACTGTCTATCCACAGGTTAACTGTCATAACATCTACTGTCTGTCCACAGATTAACTGTCATAACATCTACTGTCTATCCACAGGTTAACTGTCATAATATTTGCTGTCTATCCACAGGTTAACTGTCATAACAACTGTCACAACGTCTACTGTCTATCCACAGGTTAAATGTCACAACGTCTACTGTCTATCCACAGGTTAACTGTCATAACGTCTACTGTCTATCCACAGGTTAACTGTCATAACATCTACTGTCTGTCCACAGATTAACTGTCATAACATCTACTGTCTATCCACAGGTTAACTGTCATAATATTTGCTGTCTATCCACAGGTTAACTGTCATAACAACTGTCATAACGTCTACTGTCTATCCACAGGTAAACTGTCATAACATATACTGTCTAGCCACGGATTACCTGTCACAACGTCTACTGTCTATCCACAGGTTAAATGTCATAACGTCTACTGTCTATCCACAAGTTAACTGTCATAACGTCTACTGTCTATCCACAGGTTAACTGTCATAACGTCTACTGTCTATCCACAGGTTAACTGTCATAACGTCTACTGTCTATCCACAGGCTAATTGTCATAACAGCTACTGTATATCCACAGATTAACTGTCATAACGTCTGCTGTCTATCCACATGTTAACTGTCATAATATCTACTGTCTATGCACAGGTTAACTGTCACAATATCTGCTGTCTATCCACAGCATAACTTTCAAAAGATCTACTGTCTGGCCACAGGTTAACTGTCATAGCATCTGCTCTCTATCCACAGATTAACTGTTATAACGTCTGCTGTCTATCCACAGATTACCTGTCACAACGTCTACTGTCTATCCACAGGTTAACTGTCATATAATCTACTGTCTATCCACAGGTTAACTGTCATAACGTCTACTGTCTATCCACAGGTTAACTGTCATATAATCTACTGTCTATCCACAGGTTAACTGTCATAACGTCTACTGTCTATCCACATGTTAACTGTCATAACAACTGTCATAACGTCTACTGTCTATCCACAGGTAAACTGTCATAACATCTACTGTCTATCCACAGGGTAACTGTCATAATGTTTGCTGTCTATCCACAGGTAAACTGTCATAACAACTGTCATAACGTCTACTGTCTATCCACAGGTAAACTGTCATAACATATACTGTCTAGCCACGGATTACCTGTCACAACGTCTACTGTCTATCCACAGGTTAACTGTCATAACGTCTACTGTCTATCCACAGGTTAACTGTCATAACGTCTACTGTCTATCCACAAGTTAACTGTCATAACGTCTACTGTCTATCCACAGGTTAACTGTCATAACGTCTACTGTCTATCCAAATGTTAACTGTCATAATGTTTGCTGTCTATCCACAGGTTAACTGTCATAACATATACTGTCTAGCCACGGATTACCTGTCACAATATCTACTGTCTATCCACAGGTTAAATGTCATAACGTCTACTGTCTATCCACAAGTTAACTGTCATAACATCTACTGTCTAGCCACAGGTTAACTGTCATAACATCTACTGTCAATCCACAGGTTAACTGTCATAACATCTACTGTCTATCCACAGGTTAACTGTCATAACGTCTACTGTCTATCCACAGGCTAATTGTCATAACAGCTACTGTATATCCACAGATTAACTGCCATAACGTCTGCTGTCTATCCACAGGTTAACTGCCATAGCATCTGCCATCTATCCACAGGTTAACTGTCATAACATCTACTGTCTATCCACAGGTTAACTGTCATAACATCTACTGTCTATCCACAAGTTAACTGTCATAACATCTACTGTCTATCCACAGATTACCTGTCACAACATCTACTGTCTATCCACAGGTTAACTGTCATAACGTCTACTGTCTATCCACAGGCTAATTGTCATAACAGCTACTGTATATCCACAGATTAACTGCCATAACGTCTGCTGTCTATCCACAGGTTAACTGCCATAGCATCTGCCATCTATCCACAGGTTAACTGTCATAACATCTACTGTCTATCCACAGGTTAACTGTCATAACATCTACTGTCTGTCCACAGGTTAACTGTCATAACATCTACTGTCTATCCACAGGTTAACTGTCATAACATCTACTGTCTATCCACAAGTTAACTGTCATAACATCTACTGTCTATCCACAGATTACCTGTCACAACATCTACTGTCTATCCACAGGTTAACTGTCATAACATCTACTGTCTACCCACAGGTTAACTGTCATAACGTCTACTGTCCATCCACAGGTTAACTGTCATTAAAATCTACTGTCTATCCACAGATTACCTGTCACAACATCTACTGTCTATCCACAGGTTAACTGTCATAGCATCTGCCATCTATCCACAGGTTAACTGTCATAATGTCTGCTGTCTATCCACAGATTACCTGTCACAACGTCTACTGTCCATCCACAGGTTAACTGTCATAACGTCTACTGTCCATCCACAGGTTAACTGTCACAATATCTGCTGTCTATCCACAGGTTAACTGTCACAACATCTACTGTCTATCCACAGGTTAACTGTCATAGCATCTGCCGTCTATCCCCAGACTAATTGTCAAAACATCTACTGTCTATCCACGGGTTAACTGTCATAACGTCTAATGTCTATCCACAGGTTAACTGTCATAATGTCTGCTGTCTATCCACAGGTTAACTGTCATAACATCTACTGTCTATCCACAGGTTAACTGTCATAACATCTACTGTCTAGCCACAGGTTAACTGTCACAATATCTGCTGTCTATCCACAGGTTAACTGTCACAACATCTACTGTCTATCCACAGGTTAACTGTCATAGCATCTGCCGTCTATCCCCAGACTAATTGTCAAAACATCTACTGTCTATCCACGGGTTAACTGTCATAACGTCTAATGTCTATCCACAGGTTAACTGTCATAATGTCTGCTGTCTATCCACAGGTTAACTGTCATAACATCTACTGTCTATCCACAGGTTAACTGTCATAACATCTACTGTCTAGCCACAGGTTAACTGTCATAACATCTACTGTCAATCCACAGGTTAACTTTCATAACATCTACTGTCTATCCACAGGTTAACTGTCATAACGTCTACTGTCTATCCACAGGCTAATTGTCATAACAGCTACTGTATATCCACAGATTAACTGCCATAACGTCTGCTGTCTATCCACATGTTAACTGTCATAATATCTACTGTCTATGCACAGGTTAACTGTCACAATATCTGCTGTCTATCCACAGCATAACTTTCAAAAGATCTACTGTCTGGCCACAGGTTAACTGTCATAGCATCTGCTCCCTATCCACAGATTAACTGTTATAACGTCTGCTGTCTATCCACAGATTACCTGTCACAACGTCTACTGTCTATCCACAGGTTAACTGTCATATAATCTACTGTCTATCCACAGGTTAACTGTCATAACGTCTACTGTCTATCCACAGGTTAACTGTCATAACGTCTACTGTCTATCCACAGGTTAACTGTCATAACATCTACTGTCTGTCCACAGATTAACTGTCATAACATCTACTGTCTATCCACAGGTTAACTGTCATAATGTTTGCTGTCTTTCCACAGGTTAACTGTCATAACAACTGTCATAACGTCTACTGTCTATCCACAGGTAAACTGTCATAACATATACTGTCTAGCCACGGATTACCTGTCACAACGTCTACTGTCTATCCACAGGTTAACTGTCATAACAGCTACTGTCTATCCACAGGTTAACTGTCATAACATCTACTGTCCATCCATAGGTTAACTGTCATAACATCTACTGTCTATCCACAGGTTAACTGTCATAACATCTACTGTCTATCCACAGGTTAACTGTCATAACATCTACTGTCTGTCCACAGGTTAACTGTCATAACATCTACTGTCTATCCACAGGTTAACTGTCATAACATCTACTGTCTATCCACAGGTTAACTGTCATAACATCTACTGTCTATCCACAGGTTAACTGTCATAACATCTACTGTCTGTCCACAGGTTAACTGTCATAACATCTACTGTCTATCCACAGGTTAACTGTCATAACATCTACTGTCTATCCACAGGTTAACTGTCATAACATCTACTGTCTATCCACAGATTACCTGTCACAACATATACTGTCTATCCACAAGTTAACTGTCATAACATCTACTGTCTACCCACATGTTAACTGTCATAACGTCTACTGTCCATCCACAGGTTAACTGTCATAACATCTACTGTCTATCCACAGGTTAACTGTCATAACATCTACTGTCTATCCACAGGTTAACTGTCATAGCATCTGCCATCTATCCACAGGTTAACTGTCATAACGTCTGCTGTCTATCCACAGATTACCTGTCACAACGTCTACTGTCCATCCACAGGTTAACTGTCATAACGTCTACTGTCCATCCACAGGTTAACTGTCATAACCTACTGTCCATCCACAGGTTAACTGTCATAACGTCTACTGTCCATCCACAGGTTAACTGTCATAACCTACTGTCTATCCACAGGTTAACTGTTATAACATCTACTGTCTATCCACAGATTACCTGTCACAACATCTACTGTCTATCCACAGGTTAACTGCCATAGCATCTGCCATCTATCCACAGGTTAACTGTCATAACATCTACTGTCTATCCACAGGTTAACTGTCATAACATCTACTGTCTGTCCACAGGTTAACTGTCATAACATCTACTGTCTATCCACAGGTTAACTGTCAAAACATCTACTGTCTATCCACAGGTTAACTGTCATAACATCTACTGTCTATCCACAGATTACCTGTCACAACATCTACTGTCTATCCACAGGTTAACTGTCATAACATCTACTGTCTACCCACAGGTTAACTGTCATAACGTCTACTGTCCATCCACAGGTTAACTGTCATAACATCTACTGTCTATCCACAGATTACCTGTCACAACATCTACTGTCTATCCACAGGTTAACTGTCATAGCAGCTACCATCTATCCACAGGTTAACTGTCATAACGTCTGCTGTCTATCCACAGATTACCTGTCACAACGTCTACTGTCCATCCACAGGTTAACTGTCATAACGTCTACTGTCCATCCACAGGTTAACTGTCACAATATCTGCTGTCTATCCACAGGTTAACTGTCACAACATCTACTGTCTATCCACAGGTTAACTGTCATAGCATCTGCCGTCTATCCCCAGACTAATTGTCAAAACATCTACTGTCTATCCACGGGTTAACTGTCATAACGTCTAATGTCTATCCACAGGTTAACTGTCATAATGTCTGCTGTCTATCCACAGGTTAACTGTCATAACATCTACTGTCTATCCACAGGTTAACTGTCATAACATCTACTGTCTAGCCACAGGTTAACTGTCATAACATCTACTGTTATTCCACAGGTTAACTGTCATAACATCTACTGTCTATCCACAGGTTAACTGTCATAACGTCTACTGTCTATCCACAGGCTAATTGTCATAACAGCTACTGTATATCCACAGATTAACTGTCATAACGTCTGCTGTCTATCCACATGTTAACTGTCATAATATCTACTGTCTATGCACAGGTTAACTGTCACAATATCTGCTGTCTATCCACAGCATAACTTTCAAAAGATCTACTGTCTGGCCACAGGTTAACTGTCATAGCATCTGCTCTCTATCCACAGATTAACTGTTATAACGTCTGCTGTCTATCCACAGATTACCTGTCACAACGTCTACTGTCTATCCACAGGTTAACTGTCATATAATCTACTGTCTATCCACAGGTTAACTGTCATAACGTCTACTGTCTATCCACAGGTTAACTGTCATAACGTCTACTGTCTATCCACAGGTTAACTGTCATAACATCTACTGTCTGTCCACAGATTAACTGTCATAACATCTACTGTCTATCCACAGGTTAACTGTCATAATGTTTGCTGTCTATCCACAGGTTAACTGTCATAGGAACTGTCATAACGTCTACTGTCTATCCACAGGTAAACTGTCATAACATATACTGTCTAGCCACGGATTACCTGTCACAACGTCTACTGTCTATCCACAGGTTAAATGTCATAACGTCTACTGTCTATCCACAAGTTAACTGTCATAACGTCTACTGTCTATCCACAGGTTAACTGTCATAACGTCTACTGTCTATCCACAGGTTAACTGTCATAACGTCTACTGTCTATCCACAGGCTAATTGTCATAACAGCTACTGTATATCCACAGATTAACTGTCATAACGTCTGCTGTCTATCCACATGTTAACTGTCATAATATCTACTGTCTATGCACAGGTTAACTGTCACAATATCTGCTGTCTATCCACAGCATAACTTTCAAAAGATCTACTGTCTGGCCACAGGTTAACTGTCATAGCATCTGCTCTCTATCCACAGATTAACTGTTATAACGTCTGCTGTCTATCCACAGATTACCTGTCACAACGTCTACTGTCTATCCACAGGTTAACTGTCATATAATCTACTGTCTATCCACAGGTTAACTGTCATAACGTCTACTGTCTATCCACAGGTTAACTGTCATATAATCTACTGTCTATCCACAGGTTAACTGTCATAACGTCTACTGTCTATCCACATGTTAACTGTCATAACAACTGTCATAACGTCTACTGTCTATCCACAGGTAAACTGTCATAACATCTACTGTCTATCCACAGGGTAACTGTCATAATGTTTGCTGTCTATCCACAGGTAAACTGTCATAACAACTGTCATAACGTCTACTGTCTATCCACAGGTAAACTGTCATAACATATACTGTCTAGCCACGGATTACCTGTCACAACGTCTACTGTCTATCCACAGGTTAACTGTCATAACGTCTACTGTCTATCCACAGGTTAACTGTCATAACGTCTACTGTCTATCCACAAGTTAACTGTCATAACGTCTACTGTCTATCCACAGGTTAACTGTCATAGCGTCTACTGTCTATCCACATGTTAACTGTCATAATGTTTGCTGTCTATCCACAGGTTAACTGTCATAACATATACTGTCTAGCCACGGATTACCTGTCACAATATCTACTGTCTATCCACAGGTTAAATGTCATAACGTCTACTGTCTATCCACAAGTTAACTGTCATAACATCTACTGTCTAGCCACAGGTTAACTGTCATAACATCTACTGTCAATCCACAGGTTAACTGTCATAACATCTACTGTCTATCCACAGGTTAACTGTCATAACGTCTACTGTCTATCCACAGGCTAATTGTCATAACAGCTACTGTATATCCACAGATTAACTGCCATAACGTCTGCTGTCTATCCACAGGTTAACTGCCATAGCATCTGCCATCTATCCACAGGTTAACTGTCATAACATCTACTGTCTATCCACAGGTTAACTGTCATAACATCTACTGTCTGTCCACAGGTTAACTGTCATAACATCTACTGTCTATCCACAGGTTAACTGTCATAACATCTACTGTCTATCCACAAGTTAACTGTCATAACATCTACTGTCTATCCACAGATTACCTGTCACAACATCTACTGTCTATCCACAGGTTAACTGTCATAACATCTACTGTCTACCCACAGGTTAACTGTCATAACGTCTACTGTCCATCCACAGGTTAACTGTCATTAAAATCTACTGTCTATCCACAGATTACCTGTCACAACATCTACTGTCTATCCACAGGTTAACTGTCATAGCATCTGCCATCTATCCACAGGTTAACTGTCATAACGTCTGCTGTCTATCCACAGATTACCTGTCACAACGTCTACTGTCCATCCACAGGTTAACTGTCATAACGTCTACTGTCCATCCACAGGTTAACTGTCACAATATCTGCTGTCTATCCACAGGTTAACTGTCACAACATCTACTGTCTATCCACAGGTTAACTGTCATAGCATCTGCCGTCTATCCCCAGACTAATTGTCAAAACATCTACTGTCTATCCACGGGTTAACTGTCATAACGTCTAATGTCTATCCACAGGTTAACTGTCATAATGTCTGCTGTCTATCCACAGGTTAACTGTCATAACATCTACTGTCTATCCACAGGTTAACTGTCATAACATCTACTGTCTAGCCACAGGTTAACTGTCATAACATCTACTGTCAATCCACAGGTTAACTGTCATAACATCTACTGTCTATCCACAGGTTAACTGTCATAACGTCTACTGTCTATCCACAGGCTAATTGTCATAACAGCTACTGTATATCCACAGATTAACTGCCATAACGTCTGCTGTCTATCCACATGTTAACTGTCATAATATCTACTGTCTATGCACAGGTTAACTGTCACAATATCTACTGTCTATCCACAGCATAACTTTCAAAAGATCTACTGTCTGGCCACAGGTTAACTGTCATAGCATCTGCTCCCTATCCACAGATTAACTGTTATAACGTCTGCTGTCTATCCACAGATTACCTGTCACAACGTCTACTGTCTATCCACAGGTTAACTGTCATATAATCTACTGTCTATCCACAGGTTAACTGTCATAACGTCTACTGTCTATCCACAGGTTAACTGTCATAACGTCTACTGTCTATCCACAGGTTAACTGTCATAACATCTACTGTCTGTCCACAGATTAACTGTCATAACATCTACTGTCTATCCACAGGTTAACTGTCATAATGTTTGCTGTCTTTCCACAGGTTAACTGTCATAACAACTGTCATAACGTCTACTGTCTATCCACAGGTAAACTGTCATAACATATACTGTCTAGCCACGGATTACCTGTCACAACGTCTACTGTCTATCCACAGGTTAACTGTCATAACAGCTACTGTCTATCCACAGGTTAACTGTCATAACGTCTACTGTCCATCCATAGGTTAACTGTCATAACATCTACTGTCTATCCACAGGTTAACTGTCATAACATCTACTGTCTATCCACAGGTTAACTGTCATAACATCTACTGTCTGTCCACAGGTTAACTGTCATAACATCTACTGTCTATCCACAGGTTAACTGTCATAACATCTACTGTCTATCCACAGATTACCTGTCACAACATATACTGTCTATCCACAGGTTAACTGTCATAACATCTACTGTCTACCCACATGTTAACTGTCATAACGTCTACTGTCCATCCACAGGTTAACTGTCATAACATCTACTGTCTATCCACAGGTTAACTGTCATAACATCTACTGTCTATCCACAGGTTAACTGTCATAGCATCTGCCATCTATCCACAGGTTAACTGTCATAACGTCTGCTGTCTATCCACAGATTACCTGTCACAACGTCTACTGTCCATCCACAGGTTAACTGTCATAACGTCTACTGTCCATCCACAGGTTAACTGTCATAACCTACTGTCCATCCACAGGTTAACTGTCATAACGTCTACTGTCCATCCACAGGTTAACTGTCATAACCTACTGTCTATCCACAGGTTAACTGTTATAACATCTACTGTCTATCCACAGATTACCTGTCACAACATCTACTGTCTATCCACAGGTTAACTGCCATAGCATCTGCCATCTATCCACAGGTTAACTGTCATAACATCTACTGTCTATCCACAGGTTAACTGTCATAACATCTACTGTCTGTCCACAGGTTAACTGTCATAACATCTACTGTCTATCCACAGGTTAACTGTCAAAACATCTACTGTCTATCCACAAGTTAACTGTCATAACATCTACTGTCTATCCACAGATTACCTGTCACAACATCTACTGTCTATCCACAGGTTAACTGTCATAACATCAACTGTCTACCCACAGGTTAACTGTCATAACGTCTACTGTCCATCCACAGGTTAACTGTCATAACATCTACTGTCTATCCACAGATTACCTGTCACAACATCTACTGTCTATCCACAGGTTAACTGTCATAGCATCTACCATCTATCCACAGGTTAACTGTCATAACGTCTGCTGTCTATCCACAGATTACCTGTCACAACGTCTACTGTCCATCCACAGGTTAACTGTCATAACGTCTACTGTCCATCCACAGGTTAACTGTCACAATATCTGCTGTCTATCCACAGGTTAACTGTCACAACATCTACTGTCTATCCACAGGTTAACTGTCATAGCATCTGCCGTCTATCCCCAGACTAATTGTCAAAACATCTACTGTCTATCCACGGGTTAACTGTCATAACGTCTAATGTCTATCCACAGGTTAACTGTCATAATGTCTGCTGTCTATCCACAGGTTAACTGTCATAACATCTACTGTCTATCCACAGGTTAACTGTCATAACATCTACTGTCTAGCCACAGGTTAACTGTCATAACATCTACTGTCAATCCACAGGTTAACTGTCATAACATCTACTGTCTATCCACAGGTTAACTGTCATAACGTCTACTGTCTATCCACAGGCTAATTGTCATAACAGCTACTGTATATCCACAGATTAACTGTCATAACGTCTGCTGTCTATCCACATGTTAACTGTCATAATATCTACTGTCTATGCACAGGTTAACTGTCACAATATCTGCTGTCTATCCACAGCATAACTTTCAAAAGATCTACTGTCTGGCCACAGGTTAACTGTCATAGCATCTGCTCTCTATCCACAGATTAACTGTTATAACGTCTGCTGTCTATCCACAGATTACCTGTCACAACGTCTACTGTCTATCCACAGGTTAACTGTCATATAATCTACTGTCTATCCACAGGTTAACTGTCATAACGTCTACTGTCTATCCACAGGTTAACTGTCATAACGTCTACTGTCTATCCACAGGTTAACTGTCATAACATCTACTGTCTGTCCACAGATTAACTGTCATAACATCTACTGTCTATCCACAGGTTAACTGTCATAATGTTTGCTGTCTATCCACAGGTTAACTGTCATAACAACTGTCATAACGTCTACTGTCTATCCACAGGTAAACTGTCATAACATATACTGTCTAGCCACGGATTACCTGTCACAACGTCTACTGTCTATCCACAGGTTAAATGTCATAACGTCTACTGTCTATCCACAAGTTAACTGTCATAACGTCTACTGTCTATACACATGTTAACTGTCATAACAACTGTCATAACGTCTACTGTCTATCCACAGGTAAACTGTCATAACATCTACTGTCTATCCACAGGGTAACTGTCATAATGTTTGCTGTCTATCCACAGGTTAACTGTCATAACGTCTGCTGTCTATCCACATGTTAACTGTCATAATATCTACTGTCTATGCACAGGTTAACTGTCACAATATCTGCTGTCTATCCACAGCATAACTTTCAAAAGATCTACTGTCTGGCCACAGGTTAACTGTCATAGCATCTGCTCTCTATCCACAGATTAACTGTTATAACGTCTGCTGTCTATCCACAGATTACCTGTCACAACGTCTACTGTCTATCCACAGGTTAACTGTCATATAATCTACTGTCTATCCACAGGTTAACTGTCATAACGTCTACTGTCTATCCACAGGTTAACTGTCATAACGTCTACTGTCTATCCACAGGTTAACTGTCATAACATCTACTGTCTGTCCACAGATTAACTGTCATAACATCTACTGTCTATCCACAGGTTAACTGTCATAATGTTTGCTGTCTATCCACAGGTTAACTGTCATAACAACTGTCATAACGTCTACTGTCTATCCACAGGTAAACTGTCATAACATATACTGTCTAGCCACGGATTACCTGTCACAACGTCTACTGTCTATCCACAGGTTAAATGTCATAACGTCTACTGTCTATCCACAAGTTAACTGTCATAACGTCTACTGTCTATCCACAGGTTAACTGTCATAACGTCTACTGTCTATCCACAGGTTAACTGTCATAACGTCTACTGTCTATCCACAGGCTAATTGTCATAACAGCTACTGTATATCCACAGATTAACTGTCATAACGTCTGCTGTCTATCCACATGTTAACTGTCATAATATCTACTGTCTATGCACAGGTTAACTGTCACAATATCTGCTGTCTATCCACAGCATAACTTTCAAAAGATCTACTGTCTGGCCACAGGTTAACTGTCATAGCATCTGCTCTCTATCCACAGATTAACTGTTATAACGTCTGCTGTCTATCCACAGATTACCTGTCACAACGTCTACTGTCTATCCACAGGTTAACTGTCATATAATCTACTGTCTATCCACAGGTTAACTGTCATAACGTCTACTGTCTATCCACAGGTTAACTGTCATATAATCTACTGTCTATCCACAGGTTAACTGTCATAACGTCTACTGTCTATCCACATGTTAACTGTCATAACAACTGTCATAACGTCTACTATCTATCCACAGGTAAACTGTCATAACATCTACTGTCTATCCACAGGGTAACTGTCATAATGTTTGCTGTCTATCCACAGGTAAACTGTCATAACAACTGTCATAACGTCTACTGTCTATCCACAGGTAAACTGTCATAACATATACTGTCTAGCCACGGATTACCTGTCACAACGTCTACTGTCTATCCACAGGTTAACTGTCATAACGTCTACTGTCTATCCACAGGTTAACTGTCATAACGTCTACTGTCTATCCACAAGTTAACTGTCATAACGTCTACTGTCTATCCACAGGTTAACTGTCATATCGTCTACTGTCTATCCACATGTTAACTGTCATAATGTTTGCTGTCTATCCACAGGTTAACTGTCATAACATATACTGTCTAGCCACGGATTACCTGTCACAATATCTACTGTCTATCCACAGGTTAAATGTCATAACGTCTACTGTCTATCCACAAGTTAACTGTCATAACATCTACTGTCTAGCCACAGGTTAACTGTCATAACATCTACTGTCAATCCACAGGTTAACTGTCATAACATCTACTGTCTATCCACAGGTTAACTGTCATAACGTCTACTGTCTATCCACAGGCTAATTGTCATAACAGCTACTGTATATCCACAGATTAACTGCCATAACGTCTGCTGTCTATCCACAGGTTAACTGCCATAGCATCTGCCATCTATCCACAGGTTAACTGTCATAACATCTACTGTCTATCCACAGGTTAACTGTCATAACATCTACTGTCTGTCCACAGGTTAACTGTCATAACATCTACTGTCTATCCACAGGTTAACTGTCATAACATCTACTGTCTATCCACAAGTTAACTGTCATAACATCTACTGTCTATCCACAGATTACCTGTCACAACATCTACTGTCTATCCACAGGTTAACTGTCATAACATCTACTGTCTACCCACAGGTTAACTGTCATAACGTCTACTGTCCATCCACAGGTTAACTGTCATTAAAATCTACTGTCTATCCACAGATTACCTGTCACAACATCTACTGTCTATCCACAGGTTAACTGTCATAGCATCTGCCATCTATCCACAGGTTAACTGTCATAACGTCTGCTGTCTATCCACAGATTACCTGTCACAACGTCTACTGTCCATCCACAGGTTAACTGTCATAACGTCTACTGTCCATCCACAGGTTAACTGTCACAATATCTGCTGTCTATCCACAGGTTAACTGTCACAACATCTACTGTCTATCCACAGGTTAACTGTCATAGCATCTGCCGTCTATCCCCAGACTAATTGTCAAAACATCTACTGTCTATCCACGGGTTAACTGTCATAACGTCTAATGTCTATCCACAGGTTAACTGTCATAATGTCTGCTGTCTATCCACAGGTTAACTGTCATAACATCTACTGTCTATCCACAGGTTAACTGTCATAACATCTACTGTCTAGCCACAGGTTAACTGTCATAACATCTACTGTCAATCCACAGGTTAACTGTCATAACATCTACTGTCTATCCACAGGTTAACTGTCATAACGTCTACTGTCTATCCACAGGCTAATTGTCATAACAGCTACTGTATATCCACAGATTAACTGCCATAACGTCTGCTGTCTATCCACATGTTAACTGTCATAATATCTACTGTCTATGCACAGGTTAACTGTCACAATATCTACTGTCTATCCACAGCATAACTTTCAAAAGATCTACTGTCTGGCCACAGGTTAACTGTCATAGCATCTGCTCCCTATCCACAGATTAACTGTTATAACGTCTGCTGTCTATCCACAGATTACCTGTCACAACGTCTACTGTCTATCCACAGGTTAACTGTCATATAATCTACTGTCTATCCACAGGTTAACTGTCATAACGTCTACTGTCTATCCACAGGTTAACTGTCATAACGTCTACTGTCTATCCACAGGTTAACTGTCATAACATCTACTGTCTGTCCACAGATTAACTGTCATAACATCTACTGTCTATCCACAGGTTAACTGTCATAATGTTTGCTGTCTTTCCACAGGTTAACTGTCATAACAACTGTCATAACGTCTACTGTCTATCCACAGGTAAACTGTCATAACATATACTGTCTAGCCACGGATTACCTGTCACAACGTCTACTGTCTATCCACAGGTTAACTGTCATAACAGCTACTGTCTATCCACAGGTTAACTGTCATAACGTCTACTGTCCATCCATAGGTTAACTGTCATAACATCTACTGTCTATCCACAGGTTAACTGTCATAACATCTACTGTCTATCCACAGGTTAACTGTCATAACATCTACTGTCTGTCCACAGGTTAACTGTCATAACATCTACTGTCTATCCACAGGTTAACTGTCATAACATCTACTGTCTATCCACAGGTTAACTGTCATAACATCTACTGTCTATCCACAGATTACCTGTCACAACATATACTGTCTATCCACAGGTTAACTGTCATAACATCTACTGTCTACCCACATGTTAACTGTCATAACGTCTACTGTCCATCCACAGGTTAACTGTCATAACATCTACTGTCTATCCACAGGTTAACTGTCATAACATCTACTGTCTATCCACAGGTTAACTGTCATAGCATCTGCCATCTATCCACAGGTTAACTGTCATAACGTCTGCTGTCTATCCACAGATTACCTGTCACAACGTCTACTGTCCATCCACAGGTTAACTGTCATAACGTCTACTGTCCATCCACAGGTTAACTGTCATAACCTACTGTCCATCCACAGGTTAACTGTCATAACGTCTACTGTCCATCCACAGGTTAACTGTCATAACCTACTGTCTATCCACAGGTTAACTGTTATAACATCTACTGTCTATCCACAGATTACCTGTCACAACATCTACTGTCTATCCACAGGTTAACTGCCATAGCATCTGCCATCTATCCACAGGTTAACTGTCATAACATCTACTGTCTATCCACAGGTTAACTGTCATAACATCTACTGTCTGTCCACAGGTTAACTGTCATAACATCTACTGTCTATCCACAGGTTAACTGTCAAAACATCTACTGTCTATCCACAAGTTAACTGTCATAACATCTACTGTCTATCCACAGATTACCTGTCACAACATCTACTGTCTATCCACAGGTTAACTGTCATAACATCAACTGTCTACCCACAGGTTAACTGTCATAACGTCTACTGTCCATCCACAGGTTAACTGTCATAACATCTACTGTCTATCCACAGATTACCTGTCACAACATCTACTGTCTATCCACAGGTTAACTGTCATAGCATCTACCATCTATCCACAGGTTAACTGTCATAACGTCTGCTGTCTATCCACAGATTACCTGTCACAACGTCTACTGTCCATCCACAGGTTAACTGTCATAACGTCTACTGTCCATCCACAGGTTAACTGTCACAATATCTGCTGTCTATCCACAGGTTAACTGTCACAACATCTACTGTCTATCCACAGGTTAACTGTCATAGCATCTGCCGTCTATCCCCAGACTAATTGTCAAAACATCTACTGTCTATCCACGGGTTAACTGTCATAACGTCTAATGTCTATCCACAGGTTAACTGTCATAATGTCTGCTGTCTATCCACAGGTTAACTGTCATAACATCTACTGTCTATCCACAGGTTAACTGTCATAACATCTACTGTCTAGCCACAGGTTAACTGTCATAACATCTACTGTCAATCCACAGGTTAACTGTCATAACATCTACTGTCTATCCACAGGTTAACTGTCATAACGTCTACTGTCTATCCACAGGCTAATTGTCATAACAGCTACTGTATATCCACAGATTAACTGTCATAACGTCTGCTGTCTATCCACATGTTAACTGTCATAATATCTACTGTCTATGCACAGGTTAACTGTCACAATATCTGCTGTCTATCCACAGCATAACTTTCAAAAGATCTACTGTCTGGCCACAGGTTAACTGTCATAGCATCTGCTCTCTATCCACAGATTAACTGTTATAACGTCTGCTGTCTATCCACAGATTACCTGTCACAACGTCTACTGTCTATCCACAGGTTAACTGTCATATAATCTACTGTCTATCCACAGGTTAACTGTCATAACGTCTACTGTCTATCCACAGGTTAACTGTCATAACGTCTACTGTCTATCCACAGGTTAACTGTCATAACATCTACTGTCTGTCCACAGATTAACTGTCATAACATCTACTGTCTATCCACAGGTTAACTGTCATAATGTTTGCTGTCTATCCACAGGTTAACTGTCATAACAACTGTCATAACGTCTACTGTCTATCCACAGGTAAACTGTCATAACATATACTGTCTAGCCACGGATTACCTGTCACAACGTCTACTGTCTATCCACAGGTTAAATGTCATAACGTCTACTGTCTATCCACAAGTTAACTGTCATAACGTCTACTGTCTATCCACAGGTTAACTGTCATAACGTCTACTGTCTATCCACAGGTTAACTGTCATAACGTCTACTGTCTATCCACAGGCTAATTGTCATAACAGCTACTGTATATCCACAGATTAACTGTCATAACGTCTGCTGTCTATCCACATGTTAACTGTCATAATATCTACTGTCTATGCACAGGTTAACTGTCACAATATCTGCTGTCTATCCACAGCATAACTTTCAAAAGATCTACTGTCTGGCCACAGGTTAACTGTCATAGCATCTGCTCTCTATCCACAGATTAACTGTTATAACGTCTGCTGTCTATCCACAGATTACCTGTCACAACGTCTACTGTCTATCCACAGGTTAACTGTCATATAATCTACTGTCTATCCACAGGTTAACTGTCATAACGTCTACTGTCTATCCACAGGTTAACTGTCATATAATCTACTGTCTATCCACAGGTTAACTGTCATAACGTCTACTGTCTATCCACATGTTAACTGTCATAACAACTGTCATAACGTCTACTGTCTATCCACAGGTAAACTGTCATAACATCTACTGTCTATCCACAGGGTAACTGTCATAATGTTTGCTGTCTATCCACAGGTTAACTGCCATAACAACTGTCATAACGTCTACTGTCTATCCACAGGTAAACTGTCATAACATATACTGTCTAGCCACGGATTACCTGTCACAACGTCTACTGTCTATCCACAGGTTAACTGTCATAACGTCTACTGTCTATCCACAGGTTAACTGTCATAACGTCTACTGTCTATCCACATGTTAACTGTCATAATATCTACTGTCTATGCACAGGTTAACTGTCACAATATCTGCTGTCTATCCACAGCATAACTTTCAAAAGATCTACTGTCTGGCCACAGGTTAACTGTCATAGCATCTGCTCTCTATCCACAGATTAACTGTTATAACGTCTGCTGTCTATCCACAGATTACCTGTCACAACGTCTACTGTCTATCCACAGGTTAACTGTCATATAATCTACTGTCTATCCACAGGTTAACTGTCATAACGTCTACTGTCTATCCACAGGTTAACTGTCATATAATCTACTGTCTATCCACAGGTTAACTGTCATAACGTCTACTGTCTATCCACATGTTAACTGTCATAACAACTGTCATAACGTCTACTGTCTATCCACAGGTAAACTGTCATAACATCTACTGTCTATCCACAGGGTAACTGTCATAATGTTTGCTGTCTATCCACAGGTAAACTGTCATAACAACTGTCATAACGTCTACTGTCTATCCACAGGTAAACTGTCATAACATATACTGTCTAGCCACGGATTACCTGTCACAACGTCTACTGTCTATCCACAGGTTAACTGTCATAACGTCTACTGTCTATCCACAGGTTAACTGTCATAACGTCTACTGTCTATCCACAAGTTAACTGTCATAACGTCTACTGTCTATCCACAGGTTAACTGTCATATCGTCTACTGTCTATCCACATGTTAACTGTCATAATGTTTGCTGTCTATCCACAGGTTAACTGTCATAACATATACTGTCTAGCCACGGATTACCTGTCACAATATCTACTGTCTATCCACAGGTTAAATGTCATAACGTCTACTGTCTATCCACAAGTTAACTGTCATAACATCTACTGTCTAGCCACAGGTTAACTGTCATAACATCTACTGTCAATCCACAGGTTAACTGTCATAACATCTACTGTCTATCCACAGGTTAACTGTCATAACGTCTACTGTCTATCCACAGGCTAATTGTCATAACAGCTACTGTATATCCACAGATTAACTGCCATAACGTCTGCTGTCTATCCACAGGTTAACTGCCATAGCATCTGCCATCTATCCACAGGTTAACTGTCATAACATCTACTGTCTATCCACAGGTTAACTGTCATAACATCTACTGTCTGTCCACAGGTTAACTGTCATAACATCTACTGTCTATCCACAGGTTAACTGTCATAACATCTACTGTCTATCCACAAGTTAACTGTCATAACATCTACTGTCTATCCACAGATTACCTGTCACAACATCTACTGTCTATCCACAGGTTAACTGTCATAACATCTACTGTCTACCCACAGGTTAACTGTCATAACGTCTACTGTCCATCCACAGGTTAACTGTCATTAAAATCTACTGTCTATCCACAGATTACCTGTCACAACATCTACTGTCTATCCACAGGTTAACTGTCATAGCATCTGCCATCTATCCACAGGTTAACTGTCATAACGTCTGCTGTCTATCCACAGATTACCTGTCACAACGTCTACTGTCCATCCACAGGTTAACTGTCATAACGTCTACTGTCCATCCACAGGTTAACTGTCACAATATCTGCTGTCTATCCACAGGTTAACTGTCACAACATCTACTGTCTATCCACAGGTTAACTGTCATAGCATCTGCCGTCTATCCCCAGACTAATTGTCAAAACATCTACTGTCTATCCACGGGTTAACTGTCATAACGTCTAATGTCTATCCACAGGTTAACTGTCATAATGTCTGCTGTCTATCCACAGGTTAACTGTCATAACATCTACTGTCTATCCACAGGTTAACTGTCATAACATCTACTGTCTAGCCACAGGTTAACTGTCATAACATCTACTGTCAATCCACAGGTTAACTGTCATAACATCTACTGTCTATCCACAGGTTAACTGTCATAACGTCTACTGTCTATCCACAGGCTAATTGTCATAACAGCTACTGTATATCCACAGATTAACTGCCATAACGTCTGCTGTCTATCCACATGTTAACTGTCATAATATCTACTGTCTATGCACAGGTTAACTGTCACAATATCTACTGTCTATCCACAGCATAACTTTCAAAAGATCTACTGTCTGGCCACAGGTTAACTGTCATAGCATCTGCTCCCTATCCACAGATTAACTGTTATAACGTCTGCTGTCTATCCACAGATTACCTGTCACAACGTCTACTGTCTATCCACAGGTTAACTGTCATATAATCTACTGTCTATCCACAGGTTAACTGTCATAACGTCTACTGTCTATCCACAGGTTAACTGTCATAACGTCTACTGTCTATCCACAGGTTAACTGTCATAACATCTACTGTCTGTCCACAGATTAACTGTCATAACATTTACTGTCTATCCACAGGTTAACTGTCATAATGTTTGCTGTCTTTCCACAGGTTAACTGTCATAACAACTGTCATAACGTCTACTGTCTATCCACAGGTAAACTGTCATAACATATACTGTCTAGCCACGGATTACCTGTCACAACGTCTACTGTCTATCCACAGGTTAACTGTCATAACAGCTACTGTCTATCCACAGGTTAACTGTCATAACGTCTACTGTCCATCCATAGGTTAACTGTCATAACATCTACTGTCTATCCACAGGTTAACTGTCATAACATCTACTGTCTATCCACAGGTTAACTGTCATAACATCTACTGTCTGTCCACAGGTTAACTGTCATAACATCTACTGTCTATCCACAGGTTAACTGTCATAACATCTACTGTCTATCCACAGGTTAACTGTCATAACATCTACTGTCTATCCACAGATTACCTGTCACAACATATACTGTCTATCCACAGGTTAACTGTCATAACATCTACTGTCTACCCACATGTTAACTGTCATAACGTCTACTGTCCATCCACAGGTTAACTGTCATAACATCTACTGTCTATCCACAGGTTAACTGTCATAACATCTACTGTCTATCCACAGGTTAACTGTCATAGCATCTGCCATCTATCCACAGGTTAACTGTCATAACATCAACTGTCTACCCACAGGTTAACTGTCATAACGTCTACTGTCCATCCACAGGTTAACTGTCATAACATCTACTGTCTATCCACAGATTACCTGTCACAACATCTACTGTCTATCCACAGGTTAACTGTCATAGCATCTACCATCTATCCACAGGTTAACTGTCATAACGTCTGCTGTCTATCCACAGATTACCTGTCACAACGTCTACTGTCCATCCACAGGTTAACTGTCATAACGTCTACTGTCCATCCACAGGTTAACTGTCACAATATCTGCTGTCTATCCACAGGTTAACTGTCACAACATCTACTGTCTATCCACAGGTTAACTGTCATAGCATCTGCCGTCTATCCCCAGACTAATTGTCAAAACATCTACTGTCTATCCACGGGTTAACTGTCATAACGTCTAATGTCTATCCACAGGTTAACTGTCATAATGTCTGCTGTCTATCCACAGGTTAACTGTCATAACATCTACTGTCTATCCACAGGTTAACTGTCATAACATCTACTGTCTAGCCACAGGTTAACTGTCATAACATCTACTGTCAATCCACAGGTTAACTGTCATAACATCTACTGTCTATCCACAGGTTAACTGTCATAACGTCTACTGTCTATCCACAGGCTAATTGTCATAACAGCTACTGTATATCCACAGATTAACTGTCATAACGTCTGCTGTCTATCCACATGTTAACTGTCATAATATCTACTGTCTATGCACAGGTTAACTGTCACAATATCTGCTGTCTATCCACAGCATAACTTTCAAAAGATCTACTGTCTGGCCACAGGTTAACTGTCATAGCATCTGCTCTCTATCCACAGATTAACTGTTATAACGTCTGCTGTCTATCCACAGATTACCTGTCACAACGTCTACTGTCTATCCACAGGTTAACTGTCATATAATCTACTGTCTATCCACAGGTTAACTGTCATAACGTCTACTGTCTATCCACAGGTTAACTGTCATAACGTCTACTGTCTATCCACAGGTTAACTGTCATAACATCTACTGTCTGTCCACAGATTAACTGTCATAACATCTACTGTCTATCCACAGGTTAACTGTCATAATGTTTGCTGTCTATCCACAGGTTAACTGTCATAACAACTGTCATAACGTCTACTGTCTATCCACAGGTAAACTGTCATAGCATATACTGTCTAGCCACGGATTACCTGTCACAACGTCTACTGTCTATCCACAGGTTAAATGTCATAACGTCTACTGTCTATCCACAAGTTAACTGTCATAACGTCTACTGTCTATCCACAGGTTAACTGTCATAACGTCTACTGTCTATCCACAGGTTAACTGTCATAACGTCTACTGTCTATCCACAGGCTAATTGTCATAACAGCTACTGTATATCCACAGATTAACTGTCATAACGTCTGCTGTCTATCCACATGTTAACTGTCATAATATCTACTGTCTATGCACAGGTTAACTGTCACAATATCTGCTGTCTATCCACAGCATAACTTTCAAAAGATCTACTGTCTATCCACAGGTTAACTGTCATATAATCTACTGTCTATCCACAGGTTAACTGTCATAACGTCTACTGTCTATCCACATGTTAACTGTCATAACAACTGTCATAACGTCTACTGTCTATCCACAGGTAAACTGTCATAACATCTACTGTCTATCCACAGGGTAACTGTCATAATGTTTGCTGTCTATCCACAGGTTAACTGTCATAACAACTGTCATAACGTCTACTGTCTATCCACAGGTAAACTGTCATAACATATACTGTCTAGCCACGGATTACCTGTCACAACGTCTACTGTCTATCCACAGGTTAACTGTCATAACGTCTACTGTCTATCCACAGGTTAACTGTCATAACGTCTACTGTCTATCCACAAGTTAACTGTCATAACGTCTACTGTCTATCCACAGGTTAACTGTCATAACGTCTACTGTCTATCCACATGTTAACTGTCATAATGTTTGCTGTCTATCCACAGGTTAACTGTCATAACATATACTGTCTAGCCACGGATTACCTGTCACAATATCTACTGTCTATCCACAGGTTAAATGTCATAACGTCTACTGTCTATCCACAAGTTAACTGTCATAACATCTACTGTCTATCCACAGGTTAACTGTCATAATGTTTGCTGTCTATCCACAGGTAAACTGTCATAACATCTACTGTCTATCCACATGTTAACTGTCATAACATCTACTGTCTATCCACAGGTTAACTGTCATAACATCTACTGTCTATCCACAGGTTAACTGTCATAACATCTGTTGTCTATCCACAGGTTACTTTGACACTAACTGTTGCTTTGACACCACTATAAAACACAATATCTCTAAGAGATGGAAATTATTAGTAATGATGACATCTGCATAGTTACATCTGGGAAACAGAATGACATTTATCTTTGTCAGGTTGTTTGTGTTAGGGTTGTGGTTTCAAACTCAGCCTGATGATGACTGTGTTACACCTTCAAGAGGGCCTCAAACTTTAGTTTGGGTTCTGAGGGGGAAGAATTCAGAAAAATATACTTTGTTAGTGGGAAACAGCTAGCCTGAGTCCCATATATGGTTGTGCTGTCATTGTTTGACGTGACAACAATATATGAGTTATCAAGACCGTACAAACAGATGTGTGAATCAGGCTAGGAAAGAGCTAAACAGCAGTCAGAGGTTATAAGTGAAGTCCCCCTGATGACTGACTGATGACTGGTATCATTCCATATTTAACTAATGTGATATATTATATCAAATATTTTAATGGACAATGTTCTATTTTATTCTATTGAATTATAATACTTGATTCTGCCACAATATGTTTTAAGAAAACCTGTTACTCAGAAATAGCTAGAACTCATCCAGTGACGTCACTACCAGTCACACAACCTGAGAGACTGTGACCATGACAACTGGTAACTGACCACACGGTGTAGTGGTTGACTCTGAGTTGAGGGGAGCTTCAGAAAGACAGAACGGGGGAGAGTTAACTCTTTCTCAGCAGCTTCACTTTTAGTGTAAAATGGGCCTGTGGTGAACCAAGGTAGAGCTGTGTACATTCTCATGCGTGAGTGTGAGTGTGCGTGCAGCAGAAGAGGCTGGTGGGAAAAGCTATAGGAAGACGGGCTCATTGTAATGGCTGGAATGGAATTTGTGGAACGGTATCAAACACAAACATATGGAAACCACATGTTTGACTCCATTCCATGAATTCCATTCCAAACATTACAATGAGCCCATCCTCCTATTTCTCCTCCCACCAGCCACCACTGATGTTCAGACATGAAGGTCTGCATGACTTTGTGCACGTATGTGGTGCTTCAGTGTGGGAACATGGTTTGTAGTCATGTCTGCTTGTGAAGTTAGATCTCTGACCAGGTTTAAGTAGATTTTATCAGACAGTCTGCAAACACAAGTCCTGAAGATGAACAATACAAAACAAATTATTTTGCACTGGTGACCCGTCATTCATAATTGGCCTATTTTTTGCATGTTATTTTGGCATTCATTCGTGTTGCATTTCAGTTTGCAAACAATGTGAAAAAAGAAATAATTGAGTTAATAAAGCTGTATACAAACATGGTTTCTTGAGTAAGGCAGCTCCAAACTGCAGTTGTTTCAGCCTCGCTCAGAGCTTTCTGTGGTGGTGGGGCAGCCAGTGAAATTAACTGTTTCAATGCCAAACAAGGTTCTGCTGATAGCCAGGTGTAGCAGTGGTAAGGTGTTGGGACTGCTGTTGAGACTCTGCTGTTGGGACAGCTTTATGTAGGCCCTAACAGTTTGTGTGCACCATTTGTCACCATTATAGTTAATGTATTGTTTAGTGTTGTGTTGTGTTTTGTTGGAGTTTGCATTAGATTTTTTCCCACCAAGATTTACATTGCAAAATCACCACTGATGTTGACTATGACGCTACTTCAGCTAATATGGTGACAACGATGTAGGCTGTGTGTACCGGTTATGATATGGTTTGGTTTGGAAGGGTTTTTTCACCTGGTCACATACAGCTGGAGTAATGTGCATTGAAGTCCACAAGCGAAGGGAAACGGTGAGAGGAGGAGAGCGCATTGTTGCGAGAAGGAATACAAAGTGGCTGCTATGAAAGTGAACTGTGATCAGGGGTGTATTCATTCTGCTGAGTCTTTTGAAAAATGTTTCTTAAACGGAAGCAAATATAAGAAATGGGGATAAACATACCTGAATTTGTCCAATAGAAACTCTTGTTTGCAACTGTTGGACTAATAATTACACCCTAGATAAGCTAGATGCAGGCAAGAGTGTGGAAGGTGGTATTGAATGTGTGAAATGTTCTCTCGACCTGCGTGCACCTACGTTGTACATTTTCATTTATAGGCTAGGTCGTAGCAACATCATGATGGGTGAAGGGACATTTTAAGTGTCATGTAGTAGCCTAAACCTATTGCTGTTACATTGAACTAGGTGAATAGAATATGAATGACAGTCATCCAGTATGCTGTAATTGAAAAAGGCCATGCTCATGAAAAATAAAATCATCCTCCCTCATTTTAAACGGCACCGACCGCCACTGGTGGAGAGGAATAATAACCAAACACAACATCCCTAACCAATAACATACACTTCTGCACAGAAATCACATACTGATATGACACAGTCTATGTGAGGTTTAGTGTAACATGAAGTTGAGCTGCTCACAGTAGACAGACAGGCCTATGATCCCAGCCAGTAGAACACACAGCAGCCCCAGAAACACTGCAGCAAGTAGGAAGGGTCTCTTCCCTGAGCTATCAGACTCTGTGGAGACAGATACTGTACATAGCATCATCAATGAGACACAATCAAACATGGACTATAGCGACTGATATAGGGGTGAACCCTAACTTCAGCTTTAGTCAAATGTCACTTAGTCTTCCAGTATCATTAAGTTAAAATATGACCTAAGTGGAAGATAGAATTCACCCCGTATTGAGTGATCCCAAGTATAAAGATTCTCTTCTGGATCATCTGTTAATGAAAAAATAACAATAGCTGTACTTTTAAAGTGCTGGTTTCTCACCCACATCTCTTTCCTGTTGAGGGGGATGTGCATGTGGTTGTTAACCATACAAGTTTTCACAGCAACAGGAAGTACATAGTGGCCAGTTACAGTACACAGGACTACATGGACATTGAAATAACTTTCAGCAGTTAGTATACATCCTAAAATACACCTTAGGAGCCTCCATCATTTCAGAACATTTCACCTGGGACACATAGCATGTTGCATTTCATGTATCAATTTCCACACATAAATAATTTTAATGACTGTTTCAAAACCTTTCCCTTGTGAAGTAAGACACCATCGTTTGGAAGACAAGTTGTGTTCTGTTTTTAAAATATTAATAATCTGTTTGTTAAGGTTTATTTTACTCAGTTGAGTTTGGAAGATTTGTGTTCAGGCATTGGACATCGGCCAACCTCATTATCTTAAGTTAAACAGTTTGTGTGGCAAGTGGAGGGATAATAACCATTGGTTTAAACTTCCATGTGTGTGTCTCTATGACTACGATGTATTTACCAGTGTTCTGAGATTCAGGTTGTTTATCTATGGTCCTGTTCACAGTATCCTGTACACAGCTCTTGGGTTATTATACATATACTTGGGTCATTATGGAGCTGCACACAGTACAACAGACAGTATATTATGTTGTATATCCTGTTAAACAGCTGCTTTAGTTTAACAGTCTGTTGTGTCTGAGAACATACAGTGTTATAGATTTAGGGAGGACTTCACACCTTAACCAGTGGTTTGAGCAGACAGCAACCTCCAGGAGAGACACAACAGCAGATAGACACCATGATGAGTGTGTGGATATGTAGTAGACAGCAACCTCCAGGAAGAGACACGACAGCAGATAGACACCATGATGAGTGTGTGGGTATGTAGCAGACAGCTCCACTGGTGCATTTTGCTTGATTTTGCTATTGTTAACCTACACGTTGTCCCTTGTACAATGAAGGTTGTGAGTCATTCTCACCTTTCATTAGCATTGTGTGTGTGTGTGTGTGTGTGTGTGCCCTCTCAGTACTGTTCTGCCCTGTGTGTGTGTCCAGGCCACACTGTTTTAAGTATCCAATCACATTCACTCAGGAAGCTGGTAGACCTTGTTAAAACATTGTTCCTTTATTTATTGTGACTTTGTTATTCTTTTATTAAAGTGATAAGCATAGGTTAATAATTTGTCCCGCCTTTCTTTTTACTAAGCACAAGCCTACTGCAAATCACATGACATGTTTCTAATAAAATAATGAAGAATCATTTTACAGAGTACAGTATGTCTACATACTCTCCTCTAAATCTAAACACAACAATTATTTGTCTTATTGTTTATCTCTTCCTCATTCTCTTAATGTTCTTCCTCCTCTGTCTCTCTCTGACACTAAGGCTCTATCTCAATTAGTCTTTCCTAGATTCCTCTCCTCCTGTCTCCTCTCCTCCTTTCAACCCTATTAGAGGAGAAGGTACAAGGCACCTCCCCTAGGATTGTATTCTCCAATGTGTTTGGAGAAGGAGGGGAGGAGAGAGGATGTGAGGAGGAATCGAGTAAAGCCGAATTGAAAAAGAGCTCATAGACAAGTCTGTAATATAACTATTTCACCTGTATGTTGAGTTCATCTCTCACTTTAACCACTAAGTGGGATTATCACTTAACCATTAAGTACTGTATCCAAACATCAACATAATAACTACGAGAGAGAGAGACAGGGAAAGAGAGAGATTGTTACAGTAGGTTATTGTCAAACCACTTTCTCACAGATCCAGTTATGATTTGTGCCACATTTGTCATCATTCCATGTCTTTAGAGGGTCATCTTGTCCATAGTATATCTCAACACAGTCCTCCTGCCCATAGAACAGACCACTATTATCAGGCTGTCCTGTCCCCCAATACCTAAACAACACAGAGAACCAGACAGTCAGACACTGTGGTACAAACATCCTCCTCAATTAAAGACAAAGTCCTACGTTTTAAAGACACACTCTGTAAGATGTTATCAAGAATGGACCATTAACAATGACATGTATTTTTTATATAATGACATTTTAATCTAAAAGTATGACTTGATTTCTAAGATACATCTATAGTTAGCATAGAATGACATCCATGAGTCGGAACATACATTTTGATGAACATGATTGGAAGCAATATATCATTGTTGTTTTGTATCTCCATATCACAAGGTAAAATGGTCAAATCTCTCACCCTGTGGTCAGTGGGGTGCCGTCCACCCACTTCCAGGTCCCCTCAGTAACAGAGTCCTTCAGACCAATCCAGGCTTTCAGGTGGAGGTTGAAGAGAAATGTCTATTGTTGAGAAAGATAAAGATTATTTCACTCTTAATATATTTATAAAATATTGCAAACATATTAGTGTACTGATGAAAAGAGAGACTCTCTCTCTCTCTCTCTCTCTCTCTCTCTCTCTCTCTCTCTCTCTCTCTCTCTCTCTCTCTCTCTCTCTCTCTCTCTCTCTCTCTCTCTCTCTCTCTCTCACTCACCTGTTCCTCTCTGCTGTTTATGATCACCAGGTCTGCTCCTCTCTCCAGACAGTCCTGTCTGCTCTTCTCCCAGGTTTTCTTCTCAGTAGAGAGGAAGTACAAACTGGAGTCAAAGTATCTCCATCCCTGCTGACAATGCTGCTCTGTTGAAGAGCAAAGTTGAACATGTTGAGAAACTTAGTCAGTTTCTCTATCCTCAAAAACCCATTGATATATAATTACTGTTGATTTTACTTCTAATTTATCACAGTTATATCTCACCTATCACAAAAAACTTTGCCTGAATATGGCCTTTCTCTTCAGTCAGGTTGTTGTATTTGGCCTGTAGCTGGTCTCTCTCTTCAGTCAGGTTGTTGTATCTGGTCTGTAGCTGGTCTCTCTCTTCAGTCAGGTTGTGGTATCTGGTCTGTAGCTGGTCTCTCTCTTCAGTTGTGTTGATTTTATAAAGGGAGAAACTCTGGAACAATGTGTTCCTTTTATCCTCAGAATCTTTGATGGCTCTGTTATCTACAAAGTATAAACAAATAGTTACTAGGTAAAACACCAGGTAAATAGGCCTAGTAACCAGCACTTCTTACAACTAGGTGATAAGCAATGAACTTGGAGACAGACTCACAGTAGACAGACAGGCCTATGATCCCAGCCAGTAGAACACACAGCAGCCCCAGACACACTGCAGCAACTAGGAAGGGTCTCTTCCCTGAGCTATCAGGCTCTGTGGACACATACAAGAGACTTTTATATTTGTGTGTGTGTGTGTGTGTGTGTGTGTGTGTGTGTGTGTGTGTGTGTGTGTGTGTGTGTGTGTGTGTGTGTGTGTGTGTGTGTGTGTGTGTGTGTGTGTGTGTGTGTGTGTGTGTGTGTGTTACCTGAGCGCTGGTCTCCTGGTTCATTATCAGGGGCAGTGTCTGCTGTCTCTTCTCTCCTGGTGCTGGTCTCACCGTCTCTCGGGTTTTCTGCACTTACTTAGATATTAACAATCCTCTCCTCCATCTCACCTCTGTTAAACTTGACCTTCTTGTTCATATCTGGTTCAGCATAGATGACCTTTGACATCTTTAACAATGCCTGGGTCTTTCTTTCTATGTAGGTCTACTATACATTAAGTCTCTGCTTCTAGAATTAATGTGGTGGTCTTCCAACATGGCCGCCAGGAGGCGTCGTACGTCAACTGCAAGTCCTCTATACGTTAAGTCTCTGCTTCTAGTGATATCTCTGTCTCTGAGTCATCTGTGTGTCTCTGTCTGTGTGACTGCTGTAGGTGTTAACTCTAGGGAAGTATCAACAAAATGACACGGGTAGTTGTGGCTATGCTAATGCAAAAAATAGAACAAGTTGACATACTTGTGTGCATGTGTGCATGTGAGAGATTGTTACAGTGATTATTGTTGAACCATTTTCTGCAGCACAATATAAATCATTCCATGTCTCTACATGGTCATCTTGTCCAGAGTATATCTCAACACAGTCCTCCTGCCCAGGGAATGGGATTTGCTATTTGTGATGATGGACAGGACACTATCATACCAGGAAGATATAGATCATAGAGGGGAAGTGGAGATCAAAGGCTAGTTGTTAACATACACTACCGTTCAAAAGTTTGGGGTCACTTACAAATGTCCTTGTTTTTTAAAACAAAGCACATTTAATGTCCAATAAAAAAACATCAAATTGATCAGAAATACAGTGTAGACAATGTTAATGTTGTACTTTTTTACCTTTATTTAACTAGGCAAGTAAGTTAAGAACATATTCTTATTTTTAATGATGGCTTAGGAACAGTGGGCTAACTGCCTTGTTCAGGGGCAGAACGACAGATTTTTACCTTGTCAGCTCAGGAATTTGATCTTGCAACCTTTCAGTTACTAGTCCAACTGTCACATCCTGGCCATAGAGAGGTTTTTATTCTCTATTTTGGTTAGGCCAGGGTGTGACTAGGGTGGGCCTTCTAGTTTCTTTATTTCTATGTTTTCTATTTCTTTGTTTTTGGCCGAGTGTGGTTCCCAATCAGAGGCAGCTGTCTATCGTTGTCTCTGATTGGGAATCATACTTAGGCAGTCCTTTTTCCCTCTTTCATTTGTGGGTTCTTATTTTTGCATTGGTTGTTATTTTGCCCTGCAGAACGTCACGTTCGTATTTTGTTTTGTTGTTGTCTGTTACGGTAGTCCTCCTCCTCTTCAACCGAAGAGGAGGAGTAGTGATCGAACCAAGGCGCAGCTTTGTGAAATGACATGATTTTAATAAGGACACGACCAAACAACTAAGACAGAAAACGAACTAGACTTGAATAACTAACAAAATAACAAAACGAAGGCGTAGACAAACCTAGACATACGAACTTACAATAAAACATGCAGAACGCACGAACAGGGAAAAATAGACTACACAAAAATGACGATGTACAAACATACCGAACAGTCCCGTATGGTGCGACAAACACTGAAACAGGAGACAACCACCCACCACGAACACTGTGAAACAACCTACCTAAATATGACTCTCAATTAGAGGAACGCCAAACACCTGCCTCTAATTGAGAGCCATACCAGGCAACCCTAAACCAACATAGAAACAGACAACATAGAATGCCCACCCAAACTCACGTCCTGACCAACTAACACATACAACAAACTAACAGAAATAGGTCAGGAACGTGACATAACCCCCCCCTTAAGGTGCGAACTCCGGGCGCACCAGCACAAAGTCTAGGGGAGGGTCTGGGTGGGCATCTGACCACGGTGGTGGCTCAGGCTCCGGACGCTGTCCCCACACCACCATAGTCACTCCCCGCTTCTGTATCCCCCTCCCAATGACCACCCTCCAACTAAACCCACCTAAATGAAGGGGCAGCATCGGGATAAGGGGCAGCACCGGGATAAGGGGCGGCAGCTCCGGGATGAGGGACTCTGGCAGGTCCTGGCTGAGGGACTCTGGCAGGTCCTGGCTGAGGGACTCTGGCAGGTCCTGGCTGGACGGCTCTGGCAGGTCCTGGCTGGACGGCTCTGGCTGATCCGGTCTGGCGGAAGGCTCTGGCTGATCCGGTCTGGCGGAAGGCTCTGGCTGATCCGGTCTGGCGGAAGGCTCTGGCTGATCCGGTCTGGCGGAAGGCTCTGGCTGATCCGGTCTGGCGGAAGGCTCTGGCTGATCCGGTCTGGCGGACGGCTCTAGCGGCTCCTGTCTGGCGGACGGCTCTAGCGGCTCCTGTCTGGCGGACGGCTCTGTAGGCTCGTGGCAGATGGGCGGCTTTGCAGGCTCATGGCAGACGGACAGTTCAGACGGCGTGGGGCAGACGGGCAGTTCAGACGCCGCTGGGCAGACGGGCAGTTCAGGCGCCGCTGGGCATACGGGCAGTTCAGGCGCCGCTGGGCAGACGGGCAGTTCAGGCGCCGCTGGGCAGACGGGCAGTTCAGGCGCCGCTGGGCAGACGGGCAGTTCAGGCGCCGCTGGGCAGACGGGCAGTTCAGGCGCCGCTGGGCAGACGGGCACACCTGTAGGGAGGAGACGGAGAGACAGCCTGGTGCGTGGTATAGGCACTGGCTGCGCTGGAGAGGAGGAAAGCTCTGACAGCGCTGGACAGGTGGGAGCAGCTGGAGAGAGAACCCGGAGAGACAGCCTGGTGCGGAGGGCTGCCACCGGTGGACTGGTACTTGGAGGTGGCACCGGGTATACCGGACCGTGAAGGAGGACACGTGCTCTTGAGCACCGAGCCTCCCCAACCTTACCAGGTTGAATGGTCCCCGTAGCCCTGCCAGTGCGGCGAGGTGGAATAGCCCGCACTGGGCTATGCAGGCGAACCGGGGACACCACCTGTAAGGCTGGTGCCATGTACGCCGGCCCGAGGAGACGCACTGGTGGCCAGATGCGTTGGGCCGGCTTCATGACATCCGGCTCGATGCCCAACCTAGCCCTCCCAGTGCGGCAAAGTGGAATAGCCCGCACTGGGCTAAGCACGCGTACTGGGGACACCGTGCGCTTTACCGCATAACACGGTGTCTGACCAGTACGACGCCCTCTCACTCCACGGTAAGCACGGGGAGTTGGCTCAGGTATCCTACCCGGCTTTGCCACACTCCTCGTGTTCCCCCCCCCAAGAAATTTTTGGGTCTGACTCTCGGGCTCCCAACCGCGTCGCCGCGCTGCCTCCTCATACCCGCGCCTCTCTGCCTTTGCTGCCTCCAGCTCCGCCTTGGGACGGCGATATTCCCCTGGCTGAGCCCAGGGTCCTTTGCCGTTCAGGATCTCCTCCCATGTCCATGAATCCTGGGATCTCTGCGGTTGCTGTCGCTGCCCTTTTCCCCGCTGCTTGGTTCTGGTAATTTGGTGGGTGGTTCTGTACGGTAGTCCTCCTCCTCTTCAACCGAAGAGGAGGAGTAGTGATCGAACCAAGGCGCAGCTTTGTGAAATGACATGATTTTAATAAGGACACGACCAAACAACTAAGACAGAAAACGAACTAGACTTGAATAACTAACAAAATAACAAAACGAAGGCGTAGACAAACCTAGACATACGAACTTACAATAAAACATGCAGAACGCACGAACAGGGAAAAATAGACTACACAAAAATGACGATGTACAAACATACCGAACAGTCCCGTATGGTGCGACAAACACTGAAACAGGAGACAACCACCCACCACGAACACTGTGAAACAACCTACCTAAATATGACTCTCAATTAGAGGAACGCCAAACACCTGCCTCTAATTGAGAGCCATACCAGGCAACCCTAAACCAACATAGAAACAGACAACATAGAATGCCCACCCAAACTCACGTCCTGACCAACTAACACATACAACAAACTAACAGAAATAGGTCAGGAACGTGACATTGTCGGTGTTCATTAAATAAATAAATAGAATGAACATGTACCACGCTGCGCTTTGGTCCACTTCTTCCCATGACGATCGTGACACCAACGCTCTAACCACTAGGCTACCTGACTATTGTAGCTGGAAATGGCAGATATTTTATGGAATATCTACATAGGCGTACAGCGGCGCATTATCAGCAACCATCACTCCTGTGTTCCAGTGGCACGTTGTGTTAGCTAATCCAAGTTTATTATTTTAAAAGGCTAATCGATCATTACAAAACCCTTTTGCAATTATGTTAGCACAGCTGAAAACTGTTGTACTGAACTGGCCTTCTTTAGACTAATTGACTATCTGGAGCATCAGCATTTGTGGGTTTGATTACAGGCTCAAAATGGCCAGAAACAAAGACCTTTCTTCTGAAACCCGTCAGTCTATTCTTGTTCTGAGAAATGAATGCTATTCCATGCGAGAAATTGGCAAGAAACTTAAGATCTCATACAACGCCATGTACTACTCCCTTCACAGAACAGTGCAAACTGGCTCTAACCAGAATAGAAAGAGGAGTGGGAGGCCCCGGTGCACAACTGAGCAAGAGGACAAGTACATTAGAGTGTCTAGTTTGAGAAACAGATGCCTCACAAGTCCTCAACTGGCAGCATTAAATAGTACACGCAAAACATCAGTCTCAACGGCGGCAGTGAAGAGACGACTCCAGGATGCTGGCCTTCTAGTGTCCCAGAGTGACACTACAAAATGCTCCTAATGGATATTGAGAGTGGGTAGCCTTAACCATTTCATTTAGCAGACGCTCTTATCCAGAGCGACTTACAGGACCAATTAGGATTAAGTGCCTTGCTCAAGGGCACATCGGCCAATTTGTCACGTAGTTGGCTCGGGAAATCGAAGCAGCAACCTTTCGGTTACTAGCCAAACAATCTTAACCGCTAGACTACCTGCCTCCCTCTCTCTAAAATGAACCTGGTTGAGGAGATTTTGAGTGACAGCTGGTTGACACGGCAGTTGTGGCTATGCTAATACAAAAAATAGAAAAGGTTTGCATACTTGTGTACGTGTTTGTGTGAGTGTGTATGTGTGTGTGTGTGTGTGTGTGTGTGGATGCTTGTGAGGGATTGTTACAGTGGTTATTGTTAAACCATTTTCTGCAGCACAATATAAATCATTCCATGTCTCTACATGGTCATCTTGTCCAGAGTATATCTCAACACAGTTCTCCTGTCCAGGGAATGGGACTTGCTGCTTGTGATGATGGACAGGACACTGTCATACCAGGAATATATAGATCATAGAGGGGAAGTGGAGATCAAAGGCTAGTTGTTAACATATTTTACATATCATATGTAACAGCCCCAAGATAATTCAGGGAGTTTCCAGAACTCTCCCTTCCTTTCACCTTTCTGCTGATCTGGACCCTCTGTTTACTCCCAAATATACAACATGTTCAGAAGGTCCAGGACTACAAACATCGGTCATTATAATGTCCAGACAATATATTTGACACTACAAACTGCTCCAATTGGATAATGAGGATGGGGAGGCTTAACCCGTGAGGATGAGATGGCGACATAACTGGCCGCAGCGCTCTTCTCTCTTAATGAATCTGATTGGTTGAGTTTGAGTGACAGCTGGTTGAACCACTGAAAAGATCCACTTCACTTCCCTCTTTTGAGACAAATATAGGGGAACAACAATCAACTATGAGCATTTTATATTGTGCTTATATGTAACTTGACAACAGACTGACTTTCAAAGATTATTAGGAGAACACACAGCAGCCCCAGACACACTGCAGCAACTCTAGGGGGTCTCTTCCACCACTGAACATGTACTGATACACACATTATTAAAGATCTTTGGTAATATGTTTTACTGTATCATCCACACCACACAAATGAAGGTTTAGTAATACAGGGTAATCTCACCTGTTTAATATATTGTGTGTGTGTGTGTGTGTGTGTGTGTGTGTGTGTGTGTGTGTGTGTGTGTGTGTGTGTGTGTGTGTGTGTGTGTGTGTGTGTGTGTGTGTGTGTGTGTGTGTGTGTGTGTGTGTGTGTGTGTGTGTGTGTGTGTGTGTGTGTGTGTTCATGCAATCTTACCTGAAGCAACACCTCCCTCTCTTGGACTGGGTTTGAAGGCTCCTAAGTTGCCATAAAATTGGCCATCAATGTCTGTGTTCTTCATTGCATTAGGTTTGTTGTCTTCAAATCCATCTGAGTTTTCATAGACTCCCTCTGGCATCTTAACACACTTGTGCTAAAATACGGTAACTTCTACTCCTTACTTCAACTCTAATGTACGTCTGTAGCTGTGTCTTCTCCCTGCACTGTCCTGCGTCTGTGCAACTTTAGGTAGTGAAACTCTCTATCAGTCAACCAAAGTGTGAAATCAACACACCACGTGACCTGCACCAGCCTTAGTTTGATAATATACTACATTATATGATTCTATATCATGCTATATGATGTATGTGTGAATTCACAGAGTCCCAATTTGGGATCTGCTAAAATAAATTGGGATCCTGTTAATTGACATTACACTACATATATCCTGACTGAGTTTACAGCACCCCCAGCCTTCAAATGGAGAGCACATTATGGATCTCACTCTGTGACTGGTGGTGTAGGGGGAAGTTGTCCCTAGACGCTGATCTTAGGTCCGTTTTTTGAATTTCCACCACAAATGGTTAAGGTTAGGATCAGGGAAGGGATTGCTGATCATAGATCTATACCTAGGGGAAACTCCCCCCCAGAGTTTGACTGGCCACCAAATACCATGTACTGTACAGTGCATTCAGAAAGTATTCAGACCCTTCACTTTTTTCACATTTTGTTACGTTACAGCTTTATTCTAAAATTGATTACATTGTTTTTTCCCCTGATCAATCTACACACAATACCCCATAATGACTAAGCAAAAACAGGTTAATAGAAAAAACAGGACATATAGAAAAACCTATTGTTGACTTTCAAATGAATCATTAGACATAGTTTTACACAAAAGTAACACTAAGACATGGCTTTGAAATAAACTTGAGGCCAAAGAGTAACAAGTATGCTGTCCAACCAGAGAGAGAAAAGGAAACTGTGGCTGTCAGAGTGAGATGGGAGGGAGAACAGTAGCAGGGTTAGTAGTTTCCTGTGTCTGTGAAGTCAGAGCTCAGAACTAATCAATCTATCAACTACAATGAGGAGAGAACAGTCTCGTTCAAGAATGACTAAATTGCAGTTGAGTTGCACGCATCAACAAAAGCGCATCAGATGACTGTACAACATGATGTGATTAACTGATGTGTTAAACACCAATCCAGGCATTGTGAGATCTGGCAGGCGACTTCAATGTAATCAAACTGGAACGTGGCCAATGTCATGAGTGGGGTTAGAGGAGAGAGAGGGCGGGACTTGGTAATGAAGGAATCTTTCAGCAGCCATCATGTTGACTAGCAGAGACAACAGAGGTCATAACATCTACTGTCTATCCACAGGTTAACTGTCATTTCATCTACTGTCTATCCACAGGTTAACTGTCATAATATCTCATGTCTATCCACAGGTTAACTGTCATAACATCTACTGTCTATCCACAGGTTAACTGTCATAACATCTACTGTCTGTCCACAGGCTAACTGTCATAACATATACTGTCTGTCCACAGGTTAACTGTCATAACATCTACTGTCTGTCCACAGGCTAACTGTCATAACATCTACTGTCTATCCACAGGTTAACTGTCATAACATCTACTGTCTATCCACAGGTTAACTGTCATAACATCTACTGTCTGTCCACAGGCTAACTGTCATAACATATACTGTCTGTCCACAGGTTAACTGTCATAACATCTACTGTCTGTCCACAGGCTAACTGTCATAACATCTGCTGTCTGTCCACAGGCTAACTGTCATAACATATACTGTCTGTCCACAGGTTAACTGTCATAACATATACTGTCTGTCCACAGGTTAACTGTCATAACATATACTGTCTGTCCACAGGTTAACTGTCATAACATAAACTGTCTGTCCACAGGTTAACTGTCATAACATATACTGTCTATCCACAGGTTAACTGTTATAACATCTACTGTCTATCCACAGGTTAACTGTAATAACATCTACTGTCTGTCCACGGGTTAACTGTCATAACATATACTGTCTGTCCACAGGTTAACTGTCATAACATATACTGTCTATCCACAGGTTAACTTCTACTTGCACACCATCCCGGATCCGGGAGCACCCCCCACAGTAAAAAAGCTGACTAGCATAGCCTATTATAGCGTCACAAGTAAATACAAGCATCTAAATATCATTAAATCACAAGTCCAAGACACCAGATGAAAGATACAGATCTTGTGAATCCAGCCATCATTTCTGATTTTTAAAATGTTTTACAGGGAAGACACAATATGTAAATCTATTAGCTAACCACGTTAGCAAAAGACACCACTTTTCTTACACCACCAGTTTTTTACTCCATCAGAAGCTATCACTAATTCGACTAAATAAAGATATATATAGCCACTAACCAAGAAACAACTTCATAAGATGACAGTCTGATAACATATTTATGGTATAGCATAGGTTTTTTTCGAAAAATGTGCATTTTTCAGGTATAAATCACAGTTCTACATTGCAGCTACAATCTGAAATAGTGCCGAAGCTGCCAGAATAATTACAGAGACCAACGTCAAATAACTTTTTTTTTTTTTTAGGGGTGGATCAGCTTAGTATTGCGGAAAGAATGTTGCTTCCAATGTAATTGTCTGCATCATTTCCATTCCCCCATATTTTTTGGGGTAAATATATATATCCATACACGCATGCATACATATACACATATATACATACACATACCTATATAGACATACATACTTTTTTAAAGAATATGCCTTTATTATTATTCCCCGCGACCCTACCACCAATCCCCCAATTGGAGTAAACTTATAAACACTTCTGCTTTTACCTTCAATTTCTACATCTTATACCTATCTTACAGACACAGTCCACTTTACAATAGTTCTCTCTTATTTGTTCTTAGTCCTTCCTCTATTTCTGTTGTCCATCCAATTTTATTTCCACTTGTAATGTAACGTCAAATAACTAATTACTCATCTTAAAACATTTCTGAAAAATACATAGCCTACAGCAAATGAAAGCCCAACATCTTGTGAATCCAGACAATATTTCAGATTTTCTAAGTGTTTTACAGCGAAAACACAATAAATCGTTATATTAGCATACCACATGTGCAAACGTTACCCCAGCATGAATTCAAGGCAAAGGGAGCGATAACGTTATCATCACCAAAATATATTAATTTTTTCACTAACCTTCTCAGAATTCTTCCGATGACACTCCTGTAACATCATATTACAACATACATATAGAGTTTGTTCGAAAATGTGCATATTTAGCCACAAAAAACCTTGGTTATACAATGAGAATAGTAGCAAAACTGGCCTGAAAATGTCGGGCGCCATCTTTGAGAGTGATCTCGTCTAATCGATAACTAATCATAAACTTGACTAAAAAATACAGGGTTGACAGGAATCGAAAGACAAATTAGTTCTTAATGCAATCGCTGAATTACATTTCTAAAATTATCCTTACTGTGCAATACCGGGTCCGCCAAAGCGAAGCTACACAAAACAAAATGGCGATATATGCGTTTAACATTTTTCAACAGAACAGCGATTTATCATCATAAATAGTTCTTACTATGAGCTGTTCTTCCATCAGAATCTTGGGCAATGTATCCTTTCTCCGGTCTAATCGTCTTTTGGTCGAAAGATGTCCTCTTGTCCCGTCGAAATGGCCACTAACGTTCGGTATGTACAGGAAAAGTGCCCAGCTCATGGAAGGACGTCACAAATAAATGCCTCAAAATCGCACTAAACGGATATAAATTGCTATAAAACGGTTTAAATTAACTACCTTATGATGTTTTTAACACCTATAACGAGTAAAAACATGACCGGCGATATATTACTGGCTAAACCAAGGCTTGGAAAGAGGCCAGTCCGACGTCCATCGTGCGTCGAGCGCAGGGTCCAAAAGAAAGCTACTTCCGGTCTTTGGTGTTTTATACAGGCCCTGATTGCGCAATCGACTCCATTCAAATTGTCACCACTTACTGACATCTAGAGGAAGGCGTAGGCAGTGTTTGTATCCTGATAGCATTCACAGGGACATTAAAACTGACCTGGGACCAGAGGCCAAGATTTCTGAAATCTCACTCCCTGTCAGGAAAAGTGCTGTAGAATGAGTTCTGTTCCACTCAGAGACATAATTCCAACGGTTATAGAAACTAGAGAGTGTTTTCTATCCAATAATAACAATAATATGCATATTGTACGAGCAAGAATTGAATACTAGGCAGTTTAATTTGGCAATGTCAAAAAAAAGTGCTAACAGCTCCCCCTATTGACAAAAGGTTTTAACTGTTATAACATCTACTGTCTATCCACAGGTTAACTGTCATAACATCTACTGTCTGTCCACAGGTTAACTGTCATAACATATACTGTCTATCCACAGGTTAACTGTCATAACATCTACTGTCTGTCCACAGGTTAACTGTCATAACATATACTGTCTATCCACAGGTTAACTGTCATAACATATACTGTCTGTCCACAGGTTAACTGTCATAACATATACTGTCTGTCCACAGGTTAACATCTACTGTCTAGCCACAGGTTAACTGTCATAACATCTACTGTCAAGCCACAGGTTAACTGTCATAACATCTACTGTCTATCCACAGGTTAACTGTCATAGCATCTACTGTCTATCTACAGGTTAACTGTCATAACATCTACTGTCCATCCACAGGTTAACTGTCATTTCATCTAGTGTCTATCCACAGGTTAACTGTCATAACATCTACTGTCTGGGCCTCCCGGGTGGCGCAGTGGTCTAGAGCACTGCATCGCAGTGCTATGCTGCGCCACCAGAGTCTGGGTTCGCGCCCAGGCTCTGTCGCAGCCGGCCGCGACCGGGAGACCCGTGGGGCGACGCACAATTGGCTTAGCGTCGTCCGGGTGAGGGAGGGTTTGGCCGGTAGGGATATCCTTGTCTCATCGCGCACCAGCGACTCCTGTGGCGGGCCGGGCGCAGTGCGCGCTAACTGAGGGAGGCGGGTGCACGGTGTTTCCTCCGACACATTGGTGCGGCTGGCTTCCGGGTTGGAGGCGCGCTGTGTTAAGAAGCAGTGCGGCTTGGTTGGGTTGTGCCTCGGAGGACGCATGACTTTCGACCTTCGTCTCTCCCGAGCCCGTACGGGAGTTGTAGCGATGAGACAAGATAGTAATTACTAGCGATTGGATACCACGAAAAATTGGGGAGAAAAGGGGATAAAAAAAAATAATAATAATAAAAAGAAATAACATCTACTGTCTATCCACAGGTTAACTGTCATAACATCTACTGTCTATCCACAGGTTAACTGTCATAACATCTACTGTCTGTCCACTGTCACGATCGTCTTGTGGTGAAAGAGTGGACCAAGGCGCAGCGTGATAATGATACATCTTCTCTTTATTAACGAAGATGAATGAACACGACACGAAACACTTTAACAAACTAACAAAACAACAAACGATCGTGAAGCTAATTCAAACTATGTGCACACATGCAACATAGACATAGACAATTACCCACATTGACCTAGTGCCTATGGCTGCCTTAAATATGGCTCCCAATCAGAGACAATTAATGACATCTGTCTCTGATTGAGAACCATTCAGGCAACCATAGACACAGCTAGACTTCTATACTAAACACAAACCCATCTACTCTACTTAACCCCCTAAACCATACAAACACCCTAGACACTACAAAAACACATACATTCCCCATGTCACACCCTGACCTAACTAAAATAATAAAGAAAACAAAGAATACTAAGGCCAGGGTGAGACAGTACCCCCCCCCAAAGGTGAGGACTCCGGCCGCAGAACCTGAAACAGAAGGGGAGGGTCCGGCGTGGCCCCCATCATGGCGGCGGCTCGGGCGCGGGACGAGGCCCCCACTCCACCATTGTCAATACCCGCTTTGGTGGCGCCTCTGGAGCGGCGACCCTTGTCGCAAGTCCCGGACTGAAGACCATCCCAGAGGGCGCCACCGGACTGAGGGGTAGCTCCGGACTGAGGGGTAGCTCCGGACTGAGGGGTAGCTCCGGACTGAGGGGTAGCTCCGGACTGAGGGGTAGCTCCGGACTGAGGGGTAGCTCATGACTGGAGGGCTGCTCATGACTGGAGGGTTGCTCATGACTGGAGGGTTGCTCATGGCTGGCTGACGGAACTGGCTGCTCATGGCTGGCTGACGGGTCTGGCAGATCCTGTCAGGTTGGCGGCTCTGGCAGATCCTGTCTGGTTGGCGGCTCTGGCAGATCCTGTCTGGTTGGCGGCTCTGGACGCTCATGGCTGGCTGACGGGTCTGGCAGATCCTGTCAGGTTGGCGGCTCTGGCAGATCCTGTCTGGTTGGCGGCTCTGGCAGATCCTGTCTGGTTGGCGGCTCTGGCAGATCCTGTCTGGTTGGCGGCTCTGGCAGATCCTGTCTGGTTGGCGGCTCTGGCAGATCCTGTCTGGTTGGCGGCTCTGGCAGATCCTGTCTGGTTGGCGGCTCTGGCAGATCCTGTCTGGTTGGCGGCTCTGGCAGATCCTGTCTGGTTGGCGGCTCTGGCAGATCCTGTCTGGTTGGCGGCTCTGGCAGATCCTGTCTGACGAATGGCTCTAGCGGCTCCTGACTGACGAACGGCTCTGACGGCTCGGGACAGACAGACGGCTCAGACGGCACTGGGCAGACGGATGGCTCAGATGGCGCTGGGGAGACGGATGGCTCAGATGGCGCTGGGGAGACGGATGGCTCAGATGGCGCTGGGGAGACGGATGGCTCAGATGGCGCTGGGGAGACGGATGGCTCAGATGGCGCTGGGGAGACGGATGGCTCAGATGGCGCTGGGGAGACGGATGGCTCAGATGGCGCTGGGGAGACGGATGGCTCAGATGGCGCTGGGGAGACGGATGGCTCAGATGGCGCTGGGGAGACGGATGGCTCTGGCCGGATGAGGCGCACTGTAGGCCTGGTGCGTGGTGCCGGAACTGGAGGCACCGGGCTAAGGACACGCACCTTCAGGCTAGTGCGGGGAGCAGGGACAGGGCATACTGGACCCTGGAGACGCACATTAGGCCTAGTGCGTGGTGCCGGAACTGGTGGTACCGGGCTGGAGACACGCATCTCAGGGCTAGTGCAGGGAGCAGGGACAGGGCATACTGAACTCTCAAAGCGCACTATAGGCCTGGTGCGTGGTACCGGCACTGGTGGTACCGGGCTGAGGGCACGCACCTCAGGGCGAGTGCGGGGAGAAGGAACAGTGCGTACAGGGCTCTGGAGACGCACAGGAGGCTTGGTGCGTGGTGTAGGCACTGGTGGTACTAGGCTGGGGCGGGGAGGTGGCGCCGGAAATACCGGACCATGCAGGCGTACTGGCTCCCTTGAGCACCGAGCCTGCCCAACCTTACCTGGTTGAATACTCCCCGTAGCCCGACCAGTGCGGGGAGGTGGAATAACCCGCACCGGGCTATGTAGGCGAACCGGGGACACCATGCGTAAGGCTGGTGCCATGTAAGCCGGCCCAAAGAGACGCACTGGTGGCCCGATATGTAGAGCCGGCTTCATGGCACTTGGCTCAATGCTCAATCTAGCCCTACCAGTGCGGGGAGGTGGAATAACCCGCACCGGGCTATGCACACGTGTAACGGATGTGAAATGGCTAGCTAGTTAGCGGGTACGCGCAAGTAGCGTTTCAATCAGTTACGTCACTTGCTCTGAAACCTAGAAGTAGTGTTGCCCCTTGCTCTGCAAGGGCCGCGGCTTTTGTGGAGCGATGGGTAACGACGCTTCGTGGGTGTCAGTTGTTGATGTGTGCAGAGGGTCCCTGGTTCGCGCCCGTGTCGGGGCGACGGGACGGTCTAAAGTTATACTGTTACACACGTACAGGAGACACCGTGCGCTCTACTGCGTAACACGGTGTCTGCCCGTACTCCCGCTCTCCACGGTAAGCATGGGAAGTGGGCGCAGGTTTCCTACCTGCCCTCGGCCCAACACCTCTTAGCCCCCCCCAAGAAATTTTTGGGGTTTCTTCTCGGGCTTCCTTGCTAGCCGCGTACCTTCATATCTGCGGTTCCTCTCTCCCGTTGCCTCTGCTCTCCTAATCGCATCCAGCTGTTCCCATGGAAGGCGATCTCTTCCAGCTCGGATCTCCTCCCATGTGTAGCAACCCTTGAAGTCCAATACATCCTCCCAAGTCCACGAGTCCTGCTTACTTGGCCGCTGCTCAAACTTACGCTGCTTGGTTCTGGATTGGTGGGTGGTTCTGTAACGACGTTCCTCTTCCTCTTCGTCCGAAGAGGAGGAGCAGGGATTGAACCAAAATGCAGCGTAATTTGAAGACTAAATGAATTTATTAAACAAGACGTAAACGAACACTAACACGAAATAACACTTGAAAATATACAAAACAACAAACGGAATAGACGAACCTGAACATAAGAACTTACATAACACGAAGAACTCACGAACAGGAAAATGACTACACAAAACGACGAACGAACGAAACAGTCCCTTATGGTGCAAACAAACACAGACACAGGAGACAACCACTCACAAACAAACAATGTGACACCACCTACCTTAATATGATTCTCAATCAGAGGAGATGAAAACCACCTGCCTCTAATTGAGAACCATATTAGGTACCCATTAACCAACATAGAAACAGAAAACATAGACTGCCCACCCAAACTCACGTCCTGACCAACTAACAAATACAAAAACTAACAGAAAACAGGTCAGGAACGTGACAACTACACTCATTGATTGGTGATACAGTCAACTCCTAAACAGTGTATGTAATGGTTGTTTGGTACTGTTGAGAATGTTATCACCAGGCCTAAATTGGAGCATGTAAATATCTGTTGAATATATTCAAATTGGAAATTATATGTATGCAAAAGTCAAATATACTAACTTCATGTTGAACATGATGACGTGTGAAACATAACTGCTGGTACACAGGAAGTTACAAACACCAAATAAGTAGGACTTTTATTAATATGATATTACAAACAAATACAACAATAGGTGTACATACATGCATGTGTGTGTGTGTGAGAGAGAGAGACAGAGAGAATGAAGGAGGAAGATGTGTACATTGAAGGCTGCTGCATGTGTCTTCATGGTGATGTTAAACCACTTTCTCACAAATCCAGTTGAGTTTCCGGTCACATGACAAGTCATGCAATGCCTCCAGAGGACTCTAATTTTTACATATCTCAACACAGTCCTCCTCAGCATATTATGGTTTGCCATCACCATTATCAGGTTGATGTGGGGACCAGTACCTACAGGGTTAAAAACTGTCAGATATCATGGTTAATACCAGCACCTACAGGGTTAAAAACAGTCAGATATCATGGTAAATACCAGTACCCACAGGGTTAAAAACAGTCAGATATCATGGTTAATACCAGTACCTACAGGGTTAAAAACAGTCAGATATCATGGTAAATACCAGTACCCACAGGGTTAAAAACAGTCAGATATCATGGTTAATACCAGTACCTACAGGTTTAAAAACAGTCAGATATCATGGTTAATACCAGTACCTACAAGGTTAATAACAGTCAGATATCATGGTTAATACCAGCACCTACAGGGTTAAAAACAGTCAGATATCATGGTTAATACCAGTACCTACAGGGTTAACAACAGTCAGATATCACAGTTAGAACGTCACAATCCTAAATAATATACAGACATGTTTCATCTTAAAGTTAACTTTGTTGATTGCTGCCATCAATGACAATAACGTGTATAGAAAAATATTGAATGGAGCCTTATTGACAGATTAGTTATCATCTCTCACCCTTCGTCAGTGGGGTGCCGTCCACCCATTTCCATGTCCCCTCATTAACAGAGTCAGTCAGACCAATCCAGACTCTCTTCTTCAGGTTGAAGATAAATGTCTGATGTTGAGAAATGTAAATATATATACTGTGAGCTCCAAAACTATTTCAACCTTGACACGTCTTGTTGTTTTGTCTCTGTACTCCAGCAGTTTGAAATGATACAATGACTATGAGGTTAAAGTGCAGACTGTCAGCTTTCATTTTAGTTTTTTTTGTCCATATCGGGTGAACTGTTTAGAAATGCCAGAACATTTTGTACATACTGTAGGGACCAAAATGATTGGGACAAATGATCTTATAAGTGTATTAAAGTAGTCAAGGTTTAGTATTTGATCCCATATTTTTGGCATTCTAAAAACTTGTTGTCTGCATTTGCTGTTTGCTTTGGTTGTGTTTCAGATTATTTAGAAATGAACGGTAAATAATGTATTGTGTCATTTTGGAGTCACTTTTATTGTAAATTATAATAGAATATGTTTCTAAACATGTGTACATTAACGAGGATTCTACCATGATTATGGATAGTCCTGAATTAATTGTGAATAATGATGAGTGAATGCACAAATATTATACCCCAAGACACGCTAATCTCTCCTGTTATGGTAATGGTGAGAGGTTAGCATGTCTTAGGGGTACAATATTTGTGAGTCTGTAACTTTAATACACATATAAATGAATTTGTCCCAATGTTTTGGTCCCCTAAAAGTTCTGTCATTTCTAAACGGTTCAACCGATTTGGAGGAAAATATACTAAGGTGAAAGTTGTCTCTCTCTTCAGTCAGGGTGTTGTAACTGGTCTGTAGCTGGTCTCTCTATTTAGTCAGGGTGTTGTAACTGGTCTGTAGCTGGTCTCTCTATTTAGTCAGGGTGTTGTAACTGGTCTGTAGCTGGTCTCTCTATTTAGTCAGGGTGTTGTATCTGGTCTGTAGCTGGTCTCTCTCTTTAGTCAGGGTGTTGTAACTGGTCTGTAGCTGGTCTCTCTCTTTAGTCAGGGTGTTGTAACTGGTCTGTAGCTGGTCTCTCTATTTAGTCAGGGTGTTGTATCTGGTCTGTAGCTGGTCTCTCTCTTTAGTCAGGGTGTTGAAACTGGTCTGTAGCTGGTCTCTCTCTTTAGTCAGGGTGTTGTAACTGGTCTGTAGCTGGTCTCTCTCTTCAGTCAGGGTGTTGTAACTGGTCTGTAGCTGGTCTCTCTCTTTAGTCAGGGTGTTGTAACTGGTCTGTAGCTGGTCTCTCTATTTACTCTGGGTGTTGTATCTGGTCTGTAACTGGTCTCTCTCTTTAGTCAGGTTGTTGTAACTGGTCTGTAACTGGTCTCTCTCTTTAGTCAGGTTGTTGTAACTGGTCGGTAGCTGGTCTCTCTCTTTAGTCAGGTTGTTGTAACTGGTCTGTAACTGGTCTCTCTCTTTAGTCAGGTTGTTGTAACTGGTCTGTAACTGGTCTCTCTCTTTAGTCAGGTTGTTGTAACTGGTCGGTAGCTGGTCTCTCTCTTTAGTCAGGTTGTTGTAACTGGTCTGTAACTGGTCTCTCTCTTTAGTCAGGTTGTTGTAACTGGTCCGTAGCTGGTCTCTCTCTCTTTAGTCAGGTTGTTGTAACTGGTTGTCACGTTCCTGACCTGTTTTCTGTTAGTTTTATGTGTTAGTTGGTCAGGACGTGAGTTTGGGTGGGCATTCTATGTTGTCTGTTTCTATGTTGGTTTAGGGTTGCCTGGTATGGCTCTCAATTAGAGGCAGGTGTTTGACGTTTCCTCTGATTGAGAGTCATATTTAGGTAGGCTGTTCACAATGTTTGTTTGTGGGTGGTTGTCTCCTGTGTCAGTGTTTGTCGCACCATACGGGACTGTCTCGGTTTGTGTTGTACATCGTCATTTTTATGTGTAGGCTATTTTCCCTGTTCGTGCGTTCTCGTGTGTAATGTAAGTTCGTCGTTCAGGTCTGTCTACTCCGTTGGTTGTTTTGTTAGTTTATAGTGAAGTTCGTGTTTTCGTCTTGTCTTTAATAAATATTATGTGTTCACAACCCGCTGCGCCTTGGTTCCCTCAATACTCCTCCTTTTCGGTTGAAGAGGAGGAGGACTACTGTTACACTGGTCTGTAACTGGTCTCTCTATTTAGTCAGGTTGTTGTAACTGGTCCGTAGCTGGTCTCTCTCTTTAGTCAGGTTGTTGTAACTGGCCTGTAGCTGGTCTCGCTCTTTAGTCAGGGTGTTGTAACTGGTCTGTAACTGGTCTCTCTATTTACTCAGGGTGTTGTAACTGGTCTGTAACTGGTCTCTCTCTTTAGTCAGGTTGTTGTAAATGGTCCGTAGCTGGTCTCTCTATTTAGTCAGGGTGTTGTAACTGGTCTGTAGCTGGTCTCTCTATTTACTCAGGGTGTTGTAACTGGTCTGTAACTGGTCTCTCTCTTTAGTCAGGTTGTTGTAAATGGTCCGTAGCTGGTCTCTCTATTTAGTCAGGGTGTTGTAACTGGTCTGTAGCTGGTCTCTCTATTTAGTCAGTGTGTTGTAACTGGTCTGTAGCTGGTCTCTCTCTTTAGTCAGGGTGTTGTAACTGGTCTGTAGCTTGTCTCTCTCTTTAGTCAGGGTGTTGTAACTGGTCTGTAACTGGTCTCTCTCTTTAGTCAGGTTGTTGTAACTGGTCCGTAGCTGGTCTCTCTCTTTAGTCAGGTTGTTGTAACTGGCCTGTAGCTGGTCTCTCTCTTTAGTCAGGTTGTTGTAACTGGTCCGTAGCTGGTCTCTCTCTTCAGTCAGGGTGTTGTAACTGGTCCGTAGCTGGTCTCTCTATTTACTCAGGGTGTTGTAACTGGTCCGTAGCTGGTCTCTCTATTTACTCAGGGTGTTGTAACTGGTCCGTAGCTGGTCTCTCTATTTACTCAGGGTGTTGTAACTGGTCCGTAGCTGGTCTCTGTATTTACTCAGGGTGTTGTAACTGGTCCGTAGCTGGTCTCTCTATTTACTCTGGGTGTTGTAACTGGTCCATAGCTGGTCTCTCTATTTACTCAGGGTGTTGTAACTGGTCCGTAGCTGGTCTCTCTATTTACTCAAAGTGTTGTAACTGGTCCGTAGCTGGTCTCTCTATTTACTCAGGGTGTTGTAACTGGTCCGTAGCTGGTCTCTCTATTTACTCAGGGTGTTGTAACTGGTCCGTAGCTGGTCTCTCTATTTAGTCAGGGTGTTGTATCTGGTCTGTAGCTGGTCTCTCTCTTTAGTCAGGGTGTTGAAACTGGTCTGTAGCTGGTCTCTCTCTTTAGTCAGGGTGTTGTAACTGGTCTGTAGCTGGTCTCTCTCTTTAGTCAGGGTGTTGTAACTGGTCTGTAGCTGGTCTCTCTCTTTAGTCAGGGTGTTGAAACTGGTCTGTAGCTGGTCTCTCTATTTACTCTGGGTGTTGTATCTGGTCTGTAACTGGTCTCTCTCTTTAGTCAGGTTGTTGTAACTGGTCTGTAACTGGTCTCTCTCTTTAGTCAGGTTGTTGTAACTGGTCGGTAGCTGGTCTCTCTCTTTAGTCAGGGTGTTGTAACTGGTCTGTAGCTGGTCTCTCTCTTTAGTCAGGTTGTTGTAACTGGTCTGTAGCTGGTCTCTCTCTTTAGTCAGGTTGTTGTAACTGGTCTGTAGCTGGTCTCTCTCTTTAGTCAGGTTGTTGTAACTGGTCTGTAACTGGTCTCTCTCTTTAGTCAGGTTGTTGTAACTGGTCCGTAGCTGGTCTCTCTCTCTTTAGTCAGGTTGTTGTAACTGGTTGTCACGTTCCTGACCTGTTTTCTGTTAGTTTTATGTGTTAGTTGGTCAGGACGTGAGTTTGGGTGGGCATTCTATGTTGTCTGTTTCTATGTTGGTTTAGGGTTGCCTGGTATGGCTCTCAATTAGAGGCAGGTGTTTGACGTTTCCTCTGATTGAGAGTCATATTTAGGTAGGCTGTTCACAATGTTTGTTTGTGGGTGGTTGTCTCCTGTGTCAGTGTTTGTCGCACCATACGGGACTGTCTCGGTTTGTGTTGTACATCGTCATTTTTATGTGTAGGCTATTTTCCCTGTTCGTGCGTTCTCGTGTGTAATGTAAGTTCGTCGTTCAGGTCTGTCTACTCCGTTGGTTGTTTTGTTAGTTTATAGTGAAGTTCGTGTTTTCGTCTTGTCTTTAATAAATATTATGTGTTCACAACCCGCTGCGCCTTGGTTCCCTCAATACTCCTCCTTTTCGGTTGAAGAGGAGGAGGACTACTGTTACACTGGTCTGTAACTGGTCTCTCTATTTAGTCAGGTTGTTGTAACTGGTCCGTAGCTGGTCTCTCTCTTTAGTCAGGTTGTTGTAACTGGCCTGTAGCTGGTCTCGCTCTTTAGTCAGGGTGTTGTAACTGGTCTGTAACTGGTCTCTCTATTTACTCAGGGTGTTGTAACTGGTCTGTAACTGGTCTCTCTCTTTAGTCAGGTTGTTGTAAATGGTCCGTAGCTGGTCTCTCTATTTAGTCAGGGTGTTGTAACTGGTCTGTAGCTGGTCTCTCTATTTACTCAGGGTGTTGTAACTGGTCTGTAACTGGTCTCTCTCTTTAGTCAGGTTGTTGTAAATGGTCCGTAGCTGGTCTCTCTATTTAGTCAGGGTGTTGTAACTGGTCTGTAGCTGGTCTCTCTATTTAGTCAGTGTGTTGTAACTGGTCTGTAGCTGGTCTCTCTCTTTAGTCAGGGTGTTGTAACTGGTCTGTAGCTTGTCTCTCTCTTTAGTCAGGGTGTTGTAACTGGTCTGTAACTGGTCTCTCTCTTTAGTCAGGTTGTTGTAACTGGTCCGTAGCTGGTCTCTCTCTTTAGTCAGGTTGTTGTAACTGGCCTGTAGCTGGTCTCTCTCTTTAGTCAGGTTGTTGTAACTGGTCCGTAGCTGGTCTCTCTCTTCAGTCAGGGTGTTGTAACTGGTCCGTAGCTGGTCTCTCTATTTACTCAGGGTGTTGTAACTGGTCCGTAGCTGGTCTCTCTATTTACTCAGGGTGTTGTAACTGGTCCGTAGCTGGTCTCTCTATTTACTCAGGGTGTTGTAACTGGTCCGTAGCTGGTCTCTGTATTTACTCAGGGTGTTGTAACTGGTCCGTAGCTGGTCTCTCTATTTACTCTGGGTGTTGTAACTGGTCCATAGCTGGTCTCTCTATTTACTCAGGGTGTTGTAACTGGTCCGTAGCTGGTCTCTCTATTTACTCAAAGTGTTGTAACTGGTCCGTAGCTGGTCTCTCTATTTACTCAGGGTGTTGTAACTGGTCCGTAGCTGGTCTCTCTATTTACTCAGGGTGTTGTAACTGGTCCGTAGCTGGTCTCTCTATTTACTCAGGGTGTTGTAACTGGTCCGTCGCTGGTCTCTCTATTTACTCTGGGTGTTGTAACTGGTCCATAGCTGGTCTCTCTATTTACTCAGGGTGTTGTAACTGGTCCGTAGCTGGTCTCTCTCTTTACTCAGGGTGTTGTAACTGGTCCGTAGCTGGTCTCTCTATTTACTCTGGGTGTTGTAACTGGTCCAAAGCTGGTCTCTCTATTTACTCTGTGTGTTGTATCTGGTCAGAAGCTGGTCTCTCTCTTTAGTCAGGGTGTTGTAACTGGTCCGTAGCTGGTCTCTCTATTTACTCAGGGTGTTGTATCTGTTCCGTAGCTGGTCTCACTCTTCAGTCAGGGTGTTGTAACTGGTCCGTAGCTGGTCTCTCTATTTACACAGGGTGTTGTATCTGGTCCGTAGCTGGTCTCTCTCTTCAGTCAGGGTGTTGTAACTGGTCCGTAGCTGGTCTCTCTCTTCAGTCAGGGTGTTGTAACTGGTCTGTAGCTGGTCTCTCTATTTACTCTGGGTGTTGTATCTGGTCCGTAGCTGGTCTCTCTCTTTAGTCAGGTTGTTGTAACTGGTTCATAGCTGGTCTCTCTATTTACTCTGGGTGTTGTAACTGGTTGGTAGCTGGTCTCTCTATTTAGTCAGGGTGTTGTAACTGGTCTGTAGCTGGTCTCTCTATTTAGTCAGTGTGTTGTAACTGGTCTGTAGCTGGTCTCTCTATTTAGTCAGGTTGTTGTAACTGGTCCTTAGCTGGTCTCTATATTTACTCAGGGTGTTGTAACTGGTCCATAGCTGGTCTCTCTATTTACTCAGGGTGTTGTAACTGGTCCGTAGCTGGTCTCTCTCTTTACTCAGGGTGTTGTAACTGGTCCGTAGCTAGTCTCTCTATTTACTCTGGGTGTTGTAACTGGTCCATAGCTGGTCTCTCTATTTACTCTGGGTGTTGTTACTGGTCCATAGCTGGTCTCTCTATTTACTCAGGGTGTTGTAACTGGTCCGTAGCTGGTCTCTCTATTTAGTCAGGGTGTTGTATCTGGTCCGTAGCTGGTCTCTCTCTTTAGTCAGGGTGTTGTAACTGGTCCGTAGCTGGTCTCTCTATTTACTCAGGGTGTTGTATCTGGTCCATAGCTGGTCTCTCTCTTCAGTCAGGGTGTTGTAACTGGTCCGTAGCTGGTCTCTCTCTTCAGTCAGGGTGTTGTAACTGGTCCATAGCTGGTCTCTCTATTTACTCAGGGTGTTGTAACTGGTCCGTAGCTGGACTCTCTATTTACTCAGGGTGTTGTATCTGGTCCGTAGCTGGTCTCTCTATTTACTCAGGGTGTTGTAACTGGTCCGTAGCTGGTCTCTCTATTTACTCTGGGTGTTGTAACTGGTCCATAGCTGGTCTCTCTATTTACTCAGGGTGTTGTAACTGGTCCGTAGCTGGTCTCTCTCTTTACTCAGGGTGTTGTAACTGGTCCATAGCTGGTCTCTCTATTTACTCAGGGTGTTGTAACTGGTCCGTAGCTGGTCTCTCTATTTACTCTGGGTGTTGTAACTGGTCCATAGCTGGTCTCTCTATTTACTCTGTGTGTTGTATCTGGTCCGAAGCTGGTCTCGCTCTTTAGTCAGGGTGTTGTAACTGGTCCGTAGCTGGTCTCTCTATTTACTCAGGGTGTTGTATCTGGTCCGTAGCTGGTCTCTCTCTTCAGTCAGGGTGTTGTAACTGGTCCGTTGCTGGTCTCTCTCTTCAGTCAGGGTGTTGTAACTGGTCTGTAGCTGGTCTCTCTATTTACTCTGGGTGTTGTATCTGGTCCGTAGCTGGTCTCTCTCTTTAGTCAGGTTGTTGTAACTGGTCCGTAGCTGGTCTTTCTATTTACTCAGGGTGTTGTATCTGGTCCATAGCTGGTCTCTCTCTTTAGTCAGGGTGTTGTATCTGGTCCGAAACTTGTCTCTCCCTTTAGTCAGGGTGTTGTAACTGGTCCGTAGCTGGTCTCTCTATTTACTCAGGGTGTTGTAACTGGTCCGTAGCTGGTCTCTCTATTTACTCAGGGTGTTGTAACTGGTCCGTAGCTGGTCTCTCTATTTACTCAGGGTGTTGTAACTGGTCCGTAGCTGGTCTCTCTCTTTACTCAGGGTGTTGTAATTGGTCCGTAGCTGGTCTCACTCTTTAGTCAGGTTGTTGTAATTGGTCCGTAGCTGGTCTCACTCTTTAGTCTGGTTGTTGTAACTGGTCCGTAGCTGGTCTCTCTATTTACTCAGGGTGTTGTAACTGGTCCGTAGCTGGTCTCTCTATTTACTCAGGGTGTTGTATCTGGTCCGTAGCTGGTCTCTCTATTTACTCAGGGTGTTGTAACTGGTCCGTAGCTGGTCTCTCTCTTTACTCAGGGTGTTGTAATTGGTCCGTAGCTGGTCTCACTCTTTAGTCAGGTTGTTGTAACTGGTCCGTAGCTGGTCTCTCTCTTCAGTCTGGTTGTTGTAACTGGTCCGTAGCTGGTCTCTCTCTTCAGTCTGGTTGTTGTAGCTGATGTGTAGCTGGTCTCTCTCTTTAGTCAGGTTGTTGTAACTGGTCCGTAGCTGGTCTCTCTCTTTAGTCAGGTTGTTGTAACTGGTCCGTAGCTGGTCTCACTCTTTAGTCAGGGTGTTGTAACTGGTCTCTCTCTTTAGTCAGGGTGTTGTATCTGGTCCGTAGCTGGTCTCGCTCTTTAGTCAGGGTGTTGTAACTGGTCCGTAGCTGGTCTCTCTCTTTAGTCAGGGTGTTGTAACTGGTCCGTAGCTGGTCTCACTCTTTAGTCAGGGTGTTGTATATGGTCCGTAGCTGGTCTCGCTCTTTAGTCAGGGTGTTGTAGCTGGACTGTAGCTGGTCTCTCTCTTTAGTCAGGGTGTTGTATATGGTCCGTAGCTGGTCTCTCTCTTTAGTCAGGGTGTTGTAACTGGTCCGTAGCTGGTCTCCCTCTTTAGTCAGGGTGTTGCAACTGGTTCGTAGCTGGCCTCTCTCTTTAGTCAGGGTGTTGTAACTGGTCCGTAGCTGGTCTCTCTCCTTAGTCAGGTTGTTGTATCTGGTGTGTAGCTGGTCTCTCTCTTTAGTCAGGTTGTTGTAACTGGCCTGTAGCTGGTCTCTCTCTTTAGTCAGGGTGTTGTATCTGGTGTGTAGCTGGTCTCTCTCTTTAGTCAGGTTGTTGTATCTGGCCTGTAGCTGGTCTCTCTCTTTAGTCAGGTTGTTGTAACTGGTCCGTAGCTGGTCTCTCTCTTCAGTCAGAAGGCTATAACTGGCCTGTAGCTGGTCTCTCTCTTTCGTCAGGTTGTTGTATCTGGTGTGTAGCTGGTCTCTCTCTTTAGTCAGGGTGTTGTAATTGGTCCAAAGCTGGTCTCTCTATTTACTCTGTGTGTTGTAACTGGTCCAAAGCTGGTCTCTCTATTTACTCTGTGTGTTGTATCTGGTCAGAAGCTGGTCTCTCTCTTTAGTCAGGGTGTTGTAACTGGTCCGTAGCTGGTCTCTCTATTAACTCAGGGTGTTGTATCTGTTCCGTAGCTGGTCTCACTCTTCAGTCAGGGTGTTGTAACTGGTCCGTAGCTGGTCTCTCTATTTACACAGGGTGTTGTATCTGGTCCGTAGCTGGTCTCTCTCTTCAGTCAGGGTGTTGTAACTGGTCCGTAGCTGGTCTCTCTCTTCAGTCAGGGTGTTGTAACTGGTCTGTAGCTGGTCTCTCTATTTACTCTGGGTGTTGTATCTGGTCCGTAGCTGGTCTCTCTCTTTAGTTAGGTTGTTGTAACTGGTTCATAGCTGGTCTCTCTATTTACTCTGGGTGTTGTAACTGGTTGGTAGCTGGTCTCTCTATTTAGTCAGGGTGTTGTAACTGGTCTGTAGCTGGTCTCTCTATTTAGTCAGTGTGTTGTAACTGGTCTGTAGCTGGTCTCTCTATTTAGTCAGGTTGTTGTAACTGGTCCTTAGCTGGTCTCTATATTTACTCAGGGTGTTGTAACTGGTCCGTAGCTGGTCTCTCTATTTACTCTGGGTGTTGTAACTGGTCCATAGCTGGTCTCTCTATTTACTCTGTGTGTTGTATCTGGTCCGAAGCTGGTCTCTCTCTTTAGTCAGGGTGTTGTAACTGGTCCGTAGCTGGTCTCTCTATTTACTCAGGGTGTTGTATCTGGTCCGTAGCTGGTCTCTCTCTTCAGTCAGGGTGTTGTAACTGGTCCGTTGCTGGTCTCTCTCTTCAGTCAGGGTGTTGTAACTGGTCTGTAGCTGGTCTCTCTATTTACTCTGGGTGTTGTATCTGGTCCGTAGCTGGTCTCTCTCTTTAGTCAGGTTGTTGTAACTGGTCCGTAGCTGGTCTTTCTATTTACTCAGGGTGTTGTATCTGGTCCATAGCTGGTCTCTCTCTTTAGTCAGGGTGTTGTATCTGGTCCGAAACTTGTCTCTCCCTTTAGTCAGGGTGTTGTAACTGGTCCGTAGCTGGTCTCTCTATTTACTCAGGGTGTTGTAACTGGTCCGTAGCTGGTCTCTCTATTTACTCAGGGTGTTGTAACTGTTCTGTAACTGGTCTCTCTCTTTAGTCAGGGTGTTGTAATTTGTCCGTAGCTGGTCTCACTCTTTAGTCTGGTTGTTGTAACTGGTCCGTAGCTGGTCTCTCTATTTACTCAGGGTGTTGTAACTGGTCCGTAGCTGGTCTCTCTATTTACTCAGGGTGTTGTAACTGGTCCGTAGCTGGTCTCTCTATTTACTCAGGGTGTTGTAACTGGTCCGTAGCTGGTCTCTCTCTTTACTCAGGGTGTTGTAATTGGTCCGTAGCTGGTCTCACTCTTTAGTCAGGTTGTTGTAATTGGTCCGTAGCTGGTCTCACTCTTTAGTCTGGTTGTTGTAACTGGTCCGTAGCTGGTCTCTCTATTTACTCAGGGTGTTGTAACTGGTCCGTAGCTGGTCTCTCTATTTACTCAGGGTGTTGTATCTGGTCCGTAGCTGGTCTCTCTATTTACTCAGGGTGTTGTAACTGGTCCGTAGCTGGTCTCTCTCTTTACTCAGGGTGTTGTAATTGGTCCGTAGCTGGTCTCACTCTTTAGTCAGGTTGTTGTAACTGGTCCGTAGCTGGTCTCTCTCTTCAGTCTGGTTGTTGTAACTGGTCCGTAGCTGGTCTCTCTCTTCAGTCTGGTTGTTGTAGCTGATGTGTAGCTGGTCTCTCTCTTTAGTCAGGTTGTTGTAACTGGTCCGTAGCTGGTCTCTCTCTTTAGTCAGGTTGTTGTAACTGGTCCGTAGCTGGTCTCACTCTTTAGTCAGGGTGTTGTAACTGGTCCGTAGCTGATCTCTCCTTTTAGTCAGGTTGTTGTATCTGGTCCGTAGCTGGTCTCACTCTTTAGTCAGGGTGTTGTAACTGGTCCGTAGCTGGTCTCTCTCTTTAGTCAGGGTGTTGTAACTGGTCCGTAGCTGGTCTCACTCTTTAGTCAGGGTGTTGTATATGGTCCGTAGCTGGTCTCGCTCTTTAGTCAGGGTGTTGTAGCTGGACTGTAGCTGGTCTCTCTCTTTAGTCAGGGTGTTGTATATGGTCCGTAGCTGGTCTCTCTCTTTAGTCAGGGTGTTGTAACTGGTCCGTAGCTGGTCTCCCTCTTTAGTCAGGGTGTTGCAACTGGTTCGTAGCTGGCCTCTCTCTTTAGTCAGGGTGTTGTAACTGGTCCGTAGCTGGTCTCTCTCCTTAGTCAGGTTGTTGTATCTGGTGTGTAGCTGGTCTCTCTCTTTAGTCAGGTTGTTGTAACTGGCCTGTAGCTGGTCTCTCTCTTTAGTCAGGGTGTTGTATCTGGTGTGTAGCTGGTCTCTCTCTTTAGTCAGGTTGTTGTATCTGGCCTGTAGCTGCTCTCTCTCTTTAGTCAGGTTGTTGTAACTGGTCCGTAGCTGGTCTCTCTCTTCAGTCAGAAGGCTATAACTGGCCTGTAGCTGGTCTCTCTCTTTCGTCAGGTTGTTGTATCTGGTGTGTAGCTGGTCTCTCTCTTTAGTCAGGGTGTTGTAATTGGTCTGTAGCTGTTCTCTCTCTTTACTCAGGGTGTTGTAATTGGTACGTAGCTGGTCTCACTCTTTAGTCAGGTTGTGGTAACTGGTCCGTAGCTGGTCTCTCTCTTCAGTCAGAAGGCTGTAACTGTTCTGTAGCTGGTCTCTCTCTGTTGAGTCGTGATGACCAATGACTCAATCTGTATAAAGGAAAAGTTAATCAATCATGTAACTACCACATCATTATTAATTAAGTATGATTAAGTAGGCTCCTTAAGTCTCAGTGACAACATACTAAACTTACAGTTTACTTACGGTTGCTGGTGTTTGTGTGTGTGAGTATGTGAGTGTGATCAAATACAGTAACTTCTACTTCTTACCTCAACTCTAATATACATCTGTAGCTGTGTCTTCTCCCTGCACTGTCCTGCGTCTGTGTGCCTTACAGTAGTTCCTCAATTAAACGTTTTGAGATTATGCCGCAGGATTTAGAGGTAATTTGTGGTTTAGTATGTTACCTTGCGTCACGGCTTCATTGCTCCAGACCACAAGGGGGAGGTAGAGGACTGATTATTATTTTGGGTCCCAAGGCCTAATGTGTCTCTACCTGAATTAATGCTGTCAATGAATGGGCGGTATAAACCAAATAGAAACTCATAACTGTTCATTCAAAATTGGATTTCAATGAACTGAATGATGAGGATGAAGATGTCACACCCTGATCTGGTTCACCTGTCCTTGTGATTGTCTCCACCCCCTCCAGGTGTCGTTTATTTTCCCCGGTGTATTTATCCCTGTGTTTCATGTCTCTCTGTGCCAGTTCGTCTTGTATGTTCAAGTCAACCAGCGTGTTTTTTCCTATTGTCTAGCCCCATGTTCAAGAGTGGCCTTTTTCCCTTTATTCAAATTACAACCGCTCACTTTCGGTTATTTGAAAAGTAAATAGTCTTCAAAATATCATTGTTTTTTTAAACAAGGACTTGAAAATGAGATTACGAACTCTGTAAACAGTGTTTCCACTTTGAGAATGAGAATGATAAATTACTGCAATTAATACAACGATCTGTTTTTGAATGGTAACAGACGAAATGGACATAGGTTTTATCAAGCCAGCTTCTTTCTATGTTGCTACCCATTCCAGGGTTAGGACTGTAACCACCAGAGGACTTCAAAATATGCCGGAGCTGAGAGAATCACCAAAACTAAAGGTGTTTTAGTTTCAATGCATTATATATATATTTTTTAAATGCATAAAGCCTATCAATGTGTAGACATACTGTGTAAACCATGCAGACAACCATCCATTGAGATCGGTGGACAAAGGACTGGACAATGGTCCGCACTGAAAAAACACATGGTTCCCAAGAAGGCGGTTGGTTTTGCAAGATTCTTATAATGTGTTTCTGTACACAGAATTTGTGTGTTGGATTCACATTTAATTCTTAATTGATCTACTGTTTCTATCATAGCCCACTGTAGTTGATGGTGGCTCAGAGCAGTACCATTCTGCTCATCTGATGAAGGTGCACGTGGATCAGTATTACTCGTCGTTAGCAGAGACAGAATACCAACCGGGATGGATCCCGAGGAAAATGTGGCTCACCAGTGAACCTCCAGGTGTTCATCATTAATACTGTGTCTCAGAAGTTTCTGTCCATGACTGATGCAACCCCAAAAAAGCAATAAAGACAGAGTTAATGAGGACTTGAGGTCACGAGAAAGTCTGGACATGGCCTGCTCTCCCTTATGAAAGGAATTAGGCATCTTTGCCATGTTTGCTATGTACTGTAGGCTATGTTTATTGCCAGACTGCACAGTAGCCTAATAAACATATGCATTTTGAAGTAGTAAAAAAAATTATGGATTTCAATAACATGTTCTACCACGGTGTGTTTTTGGTTGATGGCCAATATTAAATACAGTCAAATGGATTTGTGAATTAAATCACTTTAATGTTTAATTATTTAAGGCTCCTTTCTCTTCTCTCTGCTGGAGTTATTTTAAGAATAAAGTAGGCTAATGAAGGCAACAAACTGTTGCTTACTGAAACTTCCAAAGTCATCCAATTGTTACAATGGGATTTGAAGCAAAAGCCTACCCGCGTATGGTCAACTATTTCAGCACCGTTTTGTGCTGCTCTGAGACAAGCAAGACTACTTAATAAACATATACAAGTAATTCAAAAATATATTTATAATGTACCACTGTAGATGTTGCAGTCAGTCAGAGATGAGTCCTATTGTAAAGTGCAGCCTAAAGGCAAAAATGGGCAAACTTGCAATGTATTCAATGATTAAGTACTCTCAAACCAGATTTGCCCAACCCCTACAAATATATAAATTTAATATTAGCCCTGCATCATAATTGTATAAAAGCCCATTAGATATTAATTTAGAATCCTCTAAATGTAATTAGATCTACTACTGTAATTTGTTGATCTGCATTGATCTGTAAGTATTTTCATTTAGAGATTCCGGTAAACTCTTTGATGTTTCCTTTCATGTGTCCAACCAATTATTATTGGATTATTCACCATGGCAACCAATGAAATGTATTTCTTAGTTAGGTTGGCTTGTTGGCAGAATTCACAGCCTGCTAGCTTGTGAAAAACAAAATGTAAACTACTGTACTGTAAATATAAAGAGTGGATATAGAGGGTGCAACCGGTAAGCACCTTAGGAGTAAATGTCAGTTGGCTTTCCATAGCCGAGCATTCAGAGGTCAAGACAGTGAGTGAGTGAGTGAGTGAGTGAGTGAGTGAGTGAGTGAGTGAGTGAGTGAGTGAGTGAGTGAGTGAGAGTGAGAGAATGAGAGAGTGAGAGAGAGAGAGAGAGAGAGAGAGAGAGAGAGAGAGAGAGAGAGAGAGAGAGAGAGAGAGAGAGTGAGAGAGAGAGTGAGAGAGAGAGAGAGAGAGAGAGAGAGAGAGAGAGAGAGAGAGAGAGAGAGAGAGAGAGAGAGAGAGAGAGTGAGAGAGAGAGAGAGAGAGAGAGAGAGAGAGAGAGAGAGAGAGAGAGAGAGAGAGAGAGAGAGAGAGAGAGAGAGAGAGAGAGAAAGAGAGAGAGAGAGAGAGAGAGAGAGAGAGAGGATCAAAACACACACAGTAAGGCGTGTTAATGAGTTCCGAGAGCCGATCTGTTATCCAACCATTAGTTTAATATTAAAAACAGTCAAACGCTTCTCAAAGACGCCCTCTGGTGGTCAAACTAGCTCTAACTAGCGTTAATGACAACAATGTCTGACACTTAAATAACGTGTCATAGAATTCTGCGGCAGCCTGCAAGTTGTGCTGCAGTATGATGCAACTTTTTTTCCTTCTCTAGGATAGGGGCAGAGTTTTCACTTTGGGAAAAATAGCGTGCCCAATTTCAACTTCCTTCTACTCATCCCCAGAATATAAGATATGCATATTATTAGCAGATTTGGATAGAAAACACTCTGAGGTTTCTAAAACTGTTTGAATCATATTTGTAAGTATAACAGAACATATGTAGCAGGCAAAACCCATAACCATTAAAACATTTTTTTTTATTTTTTTATTTTTTTATAAGTCACTGTCTGTTCAATGAGATTTCATTGGAAAGCCAGATTTCTAATCACTGTGATCTCAGTTCCTACTGCTTCCACTGGATGTCACCAGTCTTAGGAAATAGGTTGAGGTTATTCATTTCTGCAATGAAGAAGAAGGCCATCAGGAAGTAGAGGAACGTCATGTGTTTGAGAGTTGAGCAAGACTAAAAAATGTAGCGTTTGTTTGTTGATCTCCTGTATTGAAAACAGATAGACCCGTCTTCAATTTGATCGATTATTAACGTTTACAAATACCTTAAGTTGTATTGCAAAAGTACTTTGAAATGTTTTGGCAAAGTTTAGAGGTAATTTTTTAGATTTTTTGTAGTGACTTAGCGCAAATTGGAAGCAGTATTTTTCTGGATCAATGGCGTCAAATAAATGGACAATTTGTATATATATGGACGGATTTAATCGAACAAAAGGACCATTTGTGATGTTTATGGGACATATTGGAGTGCCAACAAAAGAATCTCGTCAAAGGTAATGCATGTTTTATATTTTATATCTGCGTTTTGAGTAGCGCCAGCATGGTTGAAATAATGATTCACTCTCTTTGTTGACATTGTGTTATCATCATATAATAGCATCTTATGCTTTCGCCGAAAAGCCTTTTTGAAATCTGACATGTTGGCTGGAATCACAACGAGTGTAGCTTTAATTTGGTATCTTATATGTGTGATTTAATGAAAGTTTGATTTTATATAATTTTTGTTGAATTTGGCGCTCTACATTTTCCCTGGCTATTGGCCAGGTGGGACGCTACCGTCCCGCTATCCCAGAGAGGTTTTTAAGGAAGAACTTCTGTAGGAGTTGGCAAGACAGCACTAAACAGATCTGGGACTCTAGCTAGGGTTGGGTTAAGTTTAGGTAAGAAGAATTGTTTAGGGGTTGGAGTGAGGTTAGAAAACAAAATTCAAGCCAGTAACCTTGTGTTATGCCTTACATTCACCACCAACCTATCACCTAGTAAGTGTATTTAACTCGCACTGGGCACTGTAAGCTCTGCCCACTGACCATTGAGCTTTAATTGAACCAATCACATTCATTATGTCCTTGAGGAAGAGCTGCCCTCAGGGCAAGATTGAATAAGGATAACTGTCCCTAACCAATCTGGATTGTTGTTTGAGGTTTAGGCTAAATCTCTATCACCTGTTCACATTCTTTTAACCAACCCTTTGTCCATCTGCTGGTGAATAAGAGAAAAAGCATTGAGCATTTAAATAAACCGATGACCAAACCACAAACAACATGGAAGCTGTCAAAAAACAAGGAAGATGAAGGCACTTAAAATGCCTTTATTGTGGTCGTACGTTCAATGAAACAACACACAAAAAATGAATGTAAAAAAAGAAACAAGAAAACAATGGAACATATTATCTACAATATTGTATGTATACTGCATAACTTTGCTCTTCAATAAAACATATTTGTTCATTGAACAATATATTTTAAAATATTATAGATTGGGTTGCCAGATGGTGGTGTCATACATGACCGATGACATCACAATGGTCTTAAAGCCAATTTGAACAATGGGTTAATGAGGAAATGTATCAGTCTTCATTGGTTATTGACATGGCTTGTTTCTGCTGCTGCAAAAAGGTATGAAATCAGGTCATTTAATCGATTTACAACTACTTATATTCTGGAGTAGTATTCTTTATATAGACCTAGTGGGATGAGTACAAGTTAAAGTACATTCTGATTGACAAATACATAAAGTGTACATGAAATGTATATGAAGTTTGGCTTTTGCAAATGTCACTCAATGTAACCTGTCTATACTGTGTTATTTGAGGTTAAGGATAGATAGCTAAGTTCCTCTAATTTAGGCCTGCCTTTTCCTATTCTGATGACCCCCCCTCTTCCATTGGCTGGGGATCAAGGAAAAAAGTATTTAGCACTATCACATTTTCTTGTCAACAGAAAAAACGTCAGAAAGCAAATTCAGTTGATGTGGAGCAGAAGACAAGAAAGAAGAAGGAGAGGGGCACTTCATCCCCCTCTCCAATTCCATCTGACCGTTCTGAACAGAATGGCTTCGCCACCTCTGACCCCTCACCCTCTGACCAACTCTCCTCCCTCCATCCACCTCCCTCTCCTGTTAAATGTTCCTCTCAGCCTTGCTCTCCTGCTAAATGGCCCTTTGTACCCCGGTCACCTGCCAAACACCCTTCCCCAGTGAAATCCTGTCCAGTGGTGTCCCATCCTAGTTCTCCCACTCCTACCAACCCTCTGGACTGTCATGGAGACACCAGCCAGGAGGGCGCAACAGTCAGGTAATTCAAACATAAAGTACAGTGCCATCCTAGAGTCTCTTTGGAGAGTTGGGTTTAGTGCTACAAGACCAGGGCCAGTGTTTATCAAGAGTATGAGTGCTAATCAAGGATCAGGTCCTCTCTGTCCCTAATAATCTGATTTATTATGATCTAAAAGGCAAAACTGATCCTAGATCAGACTCCTACTCTGAGACGCTTGATAAACACAGTCCCAGAAAGTTATTTTCCTCAAACTGTAGTTTTAGGCTCTTCTATCCACATCTAGTGGATAAAGAGAGTACTAACCTATTGCCCTGGTATACTTGGTACACTGCATGTATATGGACATCAGTACATGCATAACTACTCAGACTGTGTTTATAGAACAGTATAGTATTTAATAGAGAGACTGTGTAGAGTGATACTATCTCTGTGTTGGAGGCTTTAGACCTGTTTCTCTCCTTCCTCCAGACCTCTGTCTCTTCAGGAACACTCTAGCCCAAGACCCCAGAGGCCAGTCTCAGCCACCAGAAGCATGACTCTTCCCAGGGCCAGTTCAGCCACCAGAAGCATGACTCTTCCCAGGGCCAGTTCAGCCACCAGAAGCATGACTCTTCCCAGGGCCAGCTCAGCCACCAGAAGCATGACTCTTTCCAGGGCCAGCTCAGCCACCAGAAGCATGACTCTTCCCAGGGCCAGCTCAGCCACCAGAGGGCCAGAAGAGACCCAGGGGGCCAGAGGAGAACGGGGGGCACTGGTCAACATGGAACTTCTTGGGTAAACCACAACACACTGCAAATGTATTGAATATAAGTTCTTTATTGTTTAAAGATAAGTGTCTGATATACTATGGGGATAGGGCTTACTATCGAGCATGTTCGTTTTATTAGATATTTATAAACCCATGAACTATGTCAACCTTGGTCTAAAGGACATCCACTTCTTTGTGTTAAATATCATTTATCCCTGACCAAGATGGCTGCCATTATCACCACTTTATAGAGATATGAAGGTTTATGATTCATCTCTATGTGTGTACTGATGGCTGCTTCTTCTTCACAGGTTGCCTAACATTGGCAACACTTGCTTCCTTAACGCCACCCTGCAGTGCCTCCTGGTCCTGCCGTCCTTCTCAAAGGCAATCCTGCACCAGGAACAACTCTGGAGCTCCTCCCCCTTCTCCAACCTGCTCAGGTAAGGAAGGCTCAAAAGCAGACACTCACCCCACACACCCATTATTTGTGGTCATAAATTAAAGAAGGGACACTATTTTCACGCCACTTCTATAGAAAGTGATTGTCGTAGCAGGTTAGGAGAGCATTTTCACTAATCCTAACCCTTTTCCTAACCTTAACCACTTCATATTTTGCTGTGTATTGTATTTTTGGTTTATTTTCCAGTTTCTTTTTGTTTTCGGAATCTTCATAACCAAGAGGAACAACAATGACACAATGATTATGATGTAGGCATTTGTAGGCCAATTTGGAAAGTGTAGAATGACTACATGACCCATAATGCTCATTGACTGAACATTCCACCTTACCGTGGGAAATTTGTTCGTTTTTTAAAATGCTCTGGAATTGAGAGCAGTATCCAAACCAAATATCTTAGGAGAATAAACAACACATTTTTGTTGTTTGGCTTCATTGTCCGTCCTCAAAGGTGAAATTGCTTTGACTCAAATTAATCATTTCTAATGATGGGGTGCCGCTAGATAAAACATATTTGTATATACTCATCTGCCTCTTCAGGCGTAAGCCAGTAGGTTGACACCATCCAGTCAGCTGCTAATTTACTCTCTGTCTCCCCTACAGGTGTCTTTCTGATGTGCACCGTTTGAGTCTACCTGACAGTGGTGCAAACCAGACCTCAAAAGCAGACCTCATGTGGAAGGTCAAGTACTCCTTGTCGGGATACGATTTGAAGTATCTGGGGGACACGCAACAGGTAACTGAGGCACTACTCTCTTGTGTACGAGCACTCTTTTTGAAAGGGTTTATTATCTTCATCATTTGCTTTTATCTTGGTGTGTTTCTCTCTCTTCCTCATCATAGGACGCACACGAGTTACTTGTGAACATGCTGTGCCAGCTGAAGGAGGAGGGCATGATACTGAAGACACTCGGGGTGAACTATACCTGCCCTGTTTCTCAGCTGGAGTTCCAGCTTGTGTCGGTGCGCACATGTACCAGGTAAGAGCTCCCATTGGTTGTAATGTATCTACTGTGAACATGATCTTTCTACAAATAATATCACAAAACACATGGCATAACAGAAACATTGTAGAGACCTGACACAGAAACAGACTTGATGCATTTTCCTTCTCTTTGTGCTGCTTCTGAAGCTGTGGGCGCGAGTCGTCCACCAGAGAGGACTACAACCACCTCTCATTGGACTTCAGCCCTGAGCGCACCTTGCTGAGCAGCCTAGCACTCACTTTCAAAGTCAGCACTTAGGGCTCAGCCCTGCATGTAGAGACTAACACCCAGGGCAAGCTGCCCACTGCCTCAGAATACGCTCTTATTATTGTAGTGGTGTCATTCATTTTGTAATGCTTTTGTTTCTAACCAGGGTGAAAAGGTTGAATTCACATGTGAGGGTTGTAAAGGCCTCCACGCCTTAAAGGTGGAGCAGTTCCACACACTGCCTCTGTGAGTTGTCCCTTTATAACCTCTCATAGGACTAGCAGTGTTTCATGAAATGAGTGGTCATTGTGTCCTGAGCCTTTAGGAGTAGTTACCTTCCTGAGCAGGTTGTAGGACTTAGGGATGAGCACCACCGAACACATTTCACTCCTCTGTTATTTTGTTGACTGGTTTCATTGTCTGTCTGTTCATCTATCTTCCTCTCTGTCTCTGGGCAGTGTGCTGGTTCTGCATCTGAAGAGGTTTGGAGGACCTGGGGGGTTGGAGAAGCTGGAGGCTCCTCTTTTGTTTCCTTCGGAGCTGAGGCTCTCCACCCTCTGTGGGGACATGGTGCCACTCCTGCACAGTGCCAGCCCACAGGCCCTCACCAACCAGGCCCCCAGCATCCAGGGGTCCATCCCCCAGACCTTCGCCAGCCAAGTCTCCAGCCCACCTGGAGAGGCCAAATACAGCGCCCTCTGCTGTTCAGGTAGGTCATGGCACCATAACACTCTTCTTGCTCCAACACCACACAAACCACCCACTCCCAAAACGGTCCTGCTGACAGAGAAGCTGGAAGCTGCAATTTAAAATGTTTCTCAGACATCTGTAGTGATGTATGGGAGCTGTTTTAGTCCAGAGCATTTCAGACAAGTGACCACGTTTTCACAGCTCTTGATATGTATATTTGACCCCTCAGATTCAAATGACCAGGAACCAGGAAAAGTGCTGCTGACAGCCTCAGTGGTGAGAAGAGAGAGAGAGATAGAGAGTGAAACCAGTGAAAAATAAGTTATGACAGAACACTGAGATAGTTATGAGGAGTACACGATGTAGTAGACCTCCTGTAGTAGACTAGTACTGTAGTAGACTGTAGACAGTGTGGTGGACTGTAGAGGAAATGAGAATCCTACGATCACATGTGTTTTCTTACAGAAGCAGCAGCCAGTGCAGTCAGTGAATGGTTACTACCAGCTGACTGGCGTAGTCTCTCATTTGGGAGGCTCCGCAAACTCCGGTAAGTAAATACCATAAAACACACACATGCAGATGCACAATACATATGACATCAGATTAATTCCAAATCACTTCCTTCTCCTCGGCTCTCAATTTACGCGTTCACGTGTGCCTCTGCCGTATACACAAGTATCCCAAAGCTGAGGGAGTGAATATTATTGAGGGCCAGGGATCATCAACAAGATTCATACTCGGGTCCATTTTTTTTCTTAGCCAGATGGGCAACGGTATGGAACAAAATTACAAATAATTTGTAGACCGCAAATTGACTGTAAGAAGGCCAGACAGATATAATATTTGACTCATTTCAAACATTGCTTACATTTGTCACAATCACATATCTCTTTATTGTGCGTGGGAATACTTTGAAACAGATTTCCAAAATGAAAATCACTTGGAGCTGATTTGCTGGTGTTTTTACAGTCTTTTAACAATTACATTTTATTTGGTCAGAAACATGGGGGGACAAATAAAATCACACTTGGGACAAATTTGTCCCGCGGGCCGCCATTTGTGAAACCCTGGAGTAGGGGATAATTAGACCCTCCAATAGCCACTTCGGCCAAGCGAGCAAGTCTGCAGGCTTCAGAGTGAAGTGCCATCCCAACAAGCACTGCAATATGTTTAGAGTTTACGCAATTTAATTCAAAAGAATGGAGAGGCATGCCTAATTATATGCAACGTGTATTTGTTTATCTCTGATTTCAAAACTCGACACATGTAACAGATAAAATACCTCCCAAATGAACTGTTTAACTGTTACAACACACTCTATTACCCACAATAACCTGACCTTTGACCTCTAGTCTGTCTTCCTTGTTCCACAGGGCACTACATTAGTGACATCTTGCATGTCAGTGGAAACTGGTTCTGCTGTAACGACAGCCAGGTGTCAATGTCCAATGAAGCCACTGTGCTGAGGACCAGAGCCCGGAGTGCCTACATGCTCTTCTATATGTTCAGGTACTGCTTACTCTCGCCATCTATGTTCTTGTGTTGCTATTTATGTGTACGGTTCCTTTCACCCTACAGGGCAAGAGAGCGGGAGGCCCCAGCCCACAGGGCCTAACAGGGCCACCAGCATCAGCCCCAGCCTTAACAGGGGCAGCACCTGGACAGCCTCCAAACACTCAGACCTGCCTCAACAGGGGTAGTACCAGGCCCAGCCTCAAAACCCATAGCCCAGTCTCAACAGTGGCAGCACCTGGACCAGCCTCAACACACTCAGCCCAGCCTCAACACCCTCACACCTGCCTCAACAGGGGAAGCACTGGGCCCAACATCAACAACCCCGAGCCCAGCCACAACAGGGGCAGCACCTGGCCCAGCTTCAACAACACCAGCCCAGCCTCAACATGAGATAAACCAGGCCCAGTCTCAACATGGGAAGAACCAGGCCCAGTCTGAACATGGGCAGAACAAGACCTAACCCCAACAACCCCAGCCCAGCCTCAACATGGGAAGAACCAGGCCCAGTCTCAAATGGGCAGAACAAGACCCAGCCCCAACAACCCCGAGCCCAGCCACAACAGGGGCAGCACCTGGCCCAGCTTCAACAACACCAGCCCAGCCTCAACATGAGATAAACCAGGCCCAGTCTCAACATGGGAAGAACCAGGCCCAGTCTGAACATGGGCAGAACAAGACCTAACCCCAACAACCCCAGCCCAGCCTCAACATGGGAAGAACCAGGCCCAGTCTCAACATGGGCAGAACAAGACCCAGCCCCAACAACCTCAGACCTGCCTCAACAGGTGCAGCACTCGGCCCAACTTCAATCATGCGGCTCAAGGGAGACTTGCTCTTCAACACTAGCATCAACATTCTTTCAGTAGCTTATGTCATAAATACCTGCCCTTGTTTTGACTTCTTCACCTAATGTATAAAGCTCATGTAAGAAAACGTATAAAGTATACACACTAAATGTAGTACACATGTAAATGTGTTGGATAGAGTGTGTGATTATTTAGAGGGTACAACATCCCTTCTATTTGGTTTGGTTGAAATCCTCCTGTTGTGAAATAGACTGTGGTGTATAACCTCTTATTCAGCATGGTCAGACCGGAGGACCTGCAATATTCAACATTGATCCATGTCGGGAGATGACTTGTGCATGCCATGCAATTTTAATAAAGACAAACAAATTTAAGATAATCCAATTTAAGATGATTCTGTTAACCGTTGTAACTCTTTAACTCAGGTAGCTTTATCGTATTCTATTCTTATTTACAATAAAAGTGACTCCAAAGTTACACAATACATTATTTACCATGAATTTCTATTACATTTCCATTTGAGTCATTTATCAGACTTACAATTAGAGCATTTATCTTAACATACAGTGCCTTCAGAAAGTATTCACACCCCTAGACTTTTTACACATTTTGTTGTGTTGCAGACTGAATTTAAAATGTGGTAAATATATTTTCTCTCTCACTCAACTACACAAAACACCCCATAACGACAAAGTTAAAACATATTTTTAGAAATGTTTGCAAATGTATTGAAAATGAAATATAATATAGAATTTACATAAGAATTCAAACCCCTAAGTCAATACTTTGTAGAAGCACCTTTGGCAGCGATTACAGCTGTGACTATTTCTGTTAAATCTCTAGGAGCTTTCTACACCTGGATTGTGCAACATTTTCCCATTATACTTTTCAAAATTCTTTAAGTTCTGTCAAATTGGTTGTTGATCATTGCTAGACAACCATTTTCAGGTCTTGCCATAGATTTTCAAGTAGATTTAAGTCAAAACTGTAACTTGGCCATTCAGGAACATTGACTGTCTTCTTGGTAAGCAACTCCAGTGTATATTTGTCCTTCTGTTTTAGGTTGTTGTCCTGCTTAAAGGCGAATTAATTAATCTCCCAGTGTCTGGTGGAAAGCAGATTGAAACAGGTTTTCCTCTAGGATTTTTCCTGTGTTGAGCTCCATTCAGTTTAGTTTTTTTCTTCTGAAAATCTCCCCAGTCTTTAACGATTACAAGCATACCTTGACATACTGTATGATAGTGAAACTCTTTATCAGTCAACCACAGTGGATTAGAAACACTGGCCACCACGTGACTCCCACCAGCCTTAGTTTGATAATATAATACATGATATGACTCCCACCAGCCTTAGATTGATAATATACTACTTGATATGACTCCCACCAGCCTTAGATTGATAATATAATACTTGATATGACTCCACCAGCCTTAGTGTGATAATATAATACATGATATGACTCCCACCAGTCTTAGTGTGATAATATAATAGATGATATGACTCCACCAGCCTTAGTTTGATAATATAATACATGATATGACTCCCACCAGCCTTAGTTTGATAATATAATACATGATATGACTCCACCAGTCTTAGTGTGATAATATAATACATGATATGACTCCCACCAGCCTTAGTTTGATAATATAATACATGATATGACTCCCACCAGCCTTAGTTTGATAATATACTACATGATATGACTCCCACCAGCCTTAGTTTGATAATATAATAATTGATATGACTCCCACCAGCCTTAGTTTGATAATATAATACATGATATTATAACGGCTGTCTAGCTCTTCCTCCTCCTCGGACGAGGAGAGGCGAGAAGGATCGGAGGACAAATGTGCAGCGTGGTAAGTTTCCATGATTTAATATACATGAAAACAAGACACTATACAAACTAACAAACAAACTAACCGTCACAGTCCCGTGTGGTACAAACACTGACACAGGAAACAAACACCCACAAAACACACCTGAAACCCAGGCTGCCTAAGTATGATTCTCAATCAGGGACAACGATTGACAGCTGCCTCTGATTGAGAATCATACCAGGCCGAACACAAAATCCCAACATAGAAAATCACACATAGACAACCCACCCAACTCACGCCCTAACCCTACTAAATAAAGATAAAACAAAGGAAATAAAGGTCAGAACGTGACAGCCATGCTCCTAACAACAAAACACTTTTTTCACCGCGACAGGTTTGATAAATTCACCTCTGAAGGTAAAATGTGTAGTTACATTCTGAAATCTTGCTCTGATTTAACTTGTTATGGCTGCAGGGGGCGTATTGAAAAACTGGAAAATATGTGCCCATTTTCAAACGGCCTCTTACTCAATTTTTGCTCGTACAATATGCATATTATTATTACTATTGGATAGAAAACAGTCTCTAGTTTCTAAAACCGTTTGAATTATTTCTCTAAGTGGAACAGAACTCTTTTTACAGCCCATTTCCTATCCGGAAGTGAGATTTCCAAAATCGATGTCTCTCTTCAAGAGCTTGTCTATAAAAGGGCATGTCACTTAAGACTGTAGAAACACGTCATACGCCTTCCCCTGGGTGTCATGCGGAAGTGAGAGCAGAAATGACTTGATTATCTCGTCCTGGGATTGAACACAACCTCTTGGAGTGAGAGTTGCGCACTTTATTTTTTTTTCTGGGCGCGAAGTAGGACCTGGACTCGGCTCCTGGAAAACCCTCGTTATAGGTGAATATGATCTCCGGCTTCGATTTTATTTGATACATGTCACAATATCATCCTAAAGTATGTTTTTTCAATATAGTTTAATTATATTATTGAAATTTATTCTGGACTTTAGACGTGATGCGACGCAAGAATTTTGTCAAGACGGAGAGGTTAGCACCGCACGGCCAGTGTGCTTGCTAATTCAAGAGGGAAATCGTTCGTTCTGGATCCAAATAAAGACGGTTCTGAACAAAGGACCCCTTGGAGAACATTCTGATGGAAGATCAACAAAGATAAGGACCCAATTTGGGATGCTTTTTCATATATCTGTCGAACTGTGCTATCGCTCCCGTTTGACTAGAATCAATGCTGCTGTGTGCTAGCTATTGTAGTAAGCTAATATAACGATATATTGTGTTTTCGCTGTAAAACACTTCAAAAATCGGAAATATTGGCTCTATTCACAAGATCTTTGTCTTTCATTAGCTATCCACCATATATTTTTCTGAAATGTTTTATGATGTGTAATTAGTAGTTGACGTTGGTGTCTGTATTTTCTCTGGCTACTCCCGTGCGATTTCTGACTGTAGCTATGATGGTAGCAGTAATGTAAAACTGATTTATAGCTAAAATATGCACATTTTTTGAACAAAACATAGATTTATTGTGTAACATGTTATAGGACTGTCATCTGAGGTAGTTTTTTCTAGGTTATTTAGGTTGGTTCTAGGTTAGTTAGGTTGGCTTGTGCATCCTACTTGCATCCTACTTGTGCTGTGAAAAATGTCTGTCCTCTTTTTTATTTGGTGGTGAGCTAACATAAATATATGTGGTGTTTTCTCTGTAAAACATTTAAAAAATCGGACATGTTGGCTGGATTGACAAGATGTTTATCTTTCAAATGCTGTATTGGACTTGTTAATGTGTGAAAGTTAAATATTTTAAAAAAATAGATTTTGAATTTCGCGCCCTGCACTTGAGCTGGATGTTGTCATAGGTGTACCGGCGTCGGGCTGCAGCCATAACAGGTTCATCCAAAGGGTCCCAGAGATAACATGAAGTGTCGTTTTGTTCATATCCTGAAACGGTCCATATAGCACGCACGATCAATTTTGTATTTCCACTCGTTCAATTCGCAAAGAAAGGAATAGGGGAAAATCTAACCCTAAACGTTGTTTCAACCAGTCAAATCACGTTTTTATGTATTCCTCAGAGATCCTAGAACGTAACCAGACTTCACTATATCATTCGGGGTGTAGTATATCCTATAGGACACCATATTTGGTCAGAGAGCGACGCCTTCATGGCACGCCGATGACGCGGGCAGTCTTCACTTGAACGACTCTAACTTTGTCAAATATGCACCAATCGGGGTCAAACAAAGCTAGCTAGATAGCCAATGAGCTGGGCTTTACGGGATTATCTGGAAACCCTGTTATCTGTGGTCAAATGTAGCTGCCAACCTTGTGCAACAGCATGCCTTTTCCTTTTTGGACAAAAATGAGTTTTGAAGTTATGAAAACTGTCTGTTTTGCAAATGTTGAACTTATATTATGGCTTCTAATACTGGAAAAGCTAAATCAAAGTCCAAGTATACAGATATGACGATATTCTTGCAAAAAAATGTCTCCTTCACGATTTGCCCAAATGTGCCTGGGTGACTTCACGCTAAATGTCATGTAGTTCGCTCATACTTCAAGTTATCCGTCTGAAACTTTGCACATACACTGCTGCCATCTTGTGGACACCATCGGAATTACCAGAGGGATGGCTAGAACGGGGACCTTTCTCTTGCATTTCAAAGATGGTGGTAGAAAAAACTGTTTTTTTGTGTTTTTATTTGTTTTTTTCTTCTACCAGATCTATTGTGTTATATTCTCCTACATTCAATTCACATTTCCACAAACTTCAAAGTGTTTCCTTTCAAATTGTACCAAGAATATGCATATCCTTGCTTCAAGGCCAGAGCAACAGGCAGTTAGATTTGGTGTCATTTTAGGCAAAAATTTAAAAAATTGGGCTATCCCTAAGAAGAATTCTAGCAAAGAAACCCTTTTGGATCACACTATCTGCCACATTGAAGAACTCTGGGTTAAGTGAATTATCACTTCTACCACTAATCAGCAATCATAGGATTCATTCATGCTCCTTAGATGCCAGGTTAAGGTTACACACCAATTTTCTGTCATGGTCTGTTGACCCCCTGAAGTAGCCTTGGCCACCCCCTGGCCACCCCATGTATAAAACACTGTACAGTAATGATGACACCTGCATAGTTACATCTGGGAAACTGAAAGACATTTATCTTTGTCAAGTTGTTTGTGTTGTGGTTGAAGTTTACACCAAATTCAGTCTGATGATGACTGTGTCACACCTTCAACAGGGCCTCAAACTTTAGTGTGGGATCTGAGGGGGAAAATAACAGAAAAATATACTTGTTAGTGGGAAACAGCTAGCCTGAGTCACATATATTTTGTGCTGTCATTGTTTGGCGTGACAACAATATATGAATTATCAAGACAGTACAAACAGATCTGGGACTCAGGGTAGGAAATCGCTAAACAGCAGTCAGAGGTTATGAGTGAAGTCCCCCTGATGACTGACTGATGACTGGTATCATTCCATATTTAACTAATGTGATATATTATATCAAATATTTTCATGGACAATGTTCTATTTTATTCTATTGAAATTATCATACTTGATTCTGCCACAACATTTTTTAATTAAACCTGTTACTCAGAAATAGCTAGAACTCATCCAGTGACGTCACTACCAGTCACACAACCTGAGAGACGGTGACCATGACAACTGGTAACTGACCACAAGGTGTAGTGGTTGACTCTGAGTTGAGGGTCAGAAAGACAGAACGGGGGAGAGTTAACTCTTTCTCAGCAGCTTCACTTTTAGTGTAAAATGGGCCTGTGGTGAACCAAGGTAGAGCTGTGTACATTCTCATGCGTGATTGTGAGTGAGCGTGCGCGTGTGTGTGTGTGTGTGCGTGTGTGTTTGTGTGTGTGCATGTGCTGTAGAAGAGGCTGGTGGGAGAAGCTATAGGAGACGGGCTCATTGCAATGGCTGGAATGGAATTTGTGGAACGGTATCAAACACATTAAACATATGTTAACCACGTTTGACTCAGTTCCATGAATTCCATTCAAACCATTACAATGAGCCCATCCTCCTATTGCTCCTCCCACCAGCCGCCACTGATGTTCAGACATGAAGGTCTGCATGACTTTGTGCACGTATGTGGTGCTTCAGTGTGGGAACATGGTTTGTAGTCATGTCTGTGTCACGCCCTGACCTTAGAGATCCTTTTTATGTCTCTATTTTGTTTTGGTCAGGGTGTGATTTGGGTGGGCATTCTATGTTCTGTATTCTAGGTTTTGTATTTCTTTGTTTCTGGCCGAGTGTGGTTCCCAATCAGAGGCAGCTGTCTATCGTTGTCTCTGATTGGGGATCATACTTAGGCTGCCATTTTCCCTCTTTCTGTGTGGGATCTTGTTCTTTGTTTGTGTGCAGGGAGTTTGCACATCGAAGCTGGTCGGTCGTTGTATTCTTTATTGTTTTGTCCTGTTTTAGTTTCACTTCGTGATTAAATGATGTGGAACTCTAAGAACGCTGCGCCTTGGTCTCTTCCTTCCGACGACATCCGTTACAGTCTGCTTGTAAAGTCAGATCTCTGACCAGGTTTAAGTAGATTTTATCAGACGGTCTGCAAACACAAGTCCTGAAGCTGAACAACACAAAACTACCTCTGTTGCAGTGGTGACCCGTCATTTATAATTGGCCTATTTTTTGCATGTTATTTTGGCATTCATTCGTGTTGCATATTGTAATTGTTTGTAAGCTTGTGTAGTCTAAAATGAATCTATGATTGTATGCTATCCATTTGTTTTTTTGTATGCTGTTCTTTGTATACCATTTTAATATTTGATAATTAACCAATGATATTAGGCCACACTTGGCCATGATTACAGACACCTGTGTCTTTTGACACTATATAAACGAGTCATACCGCAGTGTTTGATCATACCCTGATGAAGACAGCTTGGCTGTCGAAACGTTGGACATTACATTTTTGCATCTGAGCTCCTAGAGTGTGCGGCTCTCCTTTATTAATAACATACACTGCTCCACAGAAATCACATACTGATATGACACAGTCTATGTGAGGTTTAGTGTAACATAATGTTGAGCTGCTCACAGTAGACAGACAGGCCTATGATCCCAGCCAGTAGAACACACAGCAGCCCCAGACACACTGCAGCAACTAGGAAGGGTCTCTTCCCTGAGCTCTGTGGACACATACAAGATACTGTTATGTTTTGTGTGTGTGTGTGTGTGTGTTACCTGAGTGCTGGTCTCCTGGTCCATTAATAGGAGCAGTGTCTGCTGTCTCTTCTCTCTTGGTGCTGGTCTCACCGTCTCTCTGGTTTTCTGCACTGACGTAGATATCCACAATCCTCTCCTCCGTCTCACCTCTGTTAAACTTGACCTTCTTGTTCATATCTGGTTCAGAATAGATGACCTTTGACATCTTTAACAATACCTGGGTCTTTCTTTCTATGTAGCTCAACTATACATTAAGTCTCCGCTTCTAGAATGAATGTGGTCTTCCAACATGGCCGCCAGGAGGCGTCGTACGTCAACTGCAAGTCCTCTATACGTTAAGTCTCTGCTTCTACTGATATCTCTGTCTCTGAGTCATCTGTGTGTCTCTGTCTGTGTGACATCTGTAGGTATTAACTCTAGGGAAGTATCAGCAAAATGACACGGGTAGTTGTGGCTATGCTAATACAAAAAATAGAACAAGTTGGCATACTTGTGTGCATATTTGTGAGTGTGAGAGATTGTTAGAGTGGTTATTGTTAAACCATTTTCTGCAGCACAATATAAATCATTCCATGTCTCTACATGGTCATCTTGTCCAGAGTATATCTCAACACAGTCCTCCTGTCCAGGGAATGGGACTTGCTATTTGTGATGATGGACAGGACACTGTCATACCAGGAATATATAGATCATAGAGGGGAAGTGGACAACAAAGGCTAGTTGTTAACATATATTAAATATCATATGTAACAGCCCCAAGATAATTCAGGGAGTTTCCAGAACTCCTCCTTCCTTTCACCTTTCTGCTGATCTGGACCCTCTGTTTACTCCCAAATATACATCAACATGTTCAGGAGGTCCAGGACTACAACCATGGGTCATTGTAATGTCCAGACAATAAATGTGACACTACAAACTGGTCCAAGTGGATATTGAGGGTGGGTTGTCTTAACCAGTGAGGATGAGATGACAACAGAAACCATCGTGGCTCACCTCTACATTTACCCTTTAGTCATTTAGCAGATGCTCTTATCCAGAAAGACTTACAGGAGCAATTAGGGTTAAGTGCCTTGCTCAAGGGCACATCAACAGATTTTTCAAATAGTCGTTTCAGGAATTCAAACCAACAACCTTTCGGTTCCTGGCCCAACGATCTTAACCGCTAGGCTACCTGCTGCCCTCTCTCTTAATGAACCTGATTGGTTGAAGAGTTTTTGAGTGACAGCTGGTTGAACCACTGAAAATATCCATTACACTTCCCTCTTTTGGGACCCATAAAGGAGAACAGCAGTCAAGTATGAGCATTTGATATTGTGCTTATATGTAAATTGACAACAACGACTGACTGTTAAATATTATTTAGAGAATATCCTTTGATATCTCTACTACACTAATTGATTGGTGGTACAGTCAACTCCTATACAGTGTATGTAATGGTGGTTTGGTACTGTTGAGAATGAATGTTATCACCAGGCCTAAATTGGAACATGTAAATATCTGTAGAATATATTTGAATTAGAAATGATGTGTATAGAAAATACAAATGTACTGACTTCATGTTGAACCTGATGACGTATTAAACACAGGAAGTTACAAACAGGAAATAAGTAGGCCTTTTATTAATATAATACTACAAACAAACACAACAAAAGATGCGTTTGCATGCATGTGTGCATGCTGTGTGTGTGGATGTGTGTGTGAGGTTGTGTATGTGGGTTTAAGACAGAGAGAGAATGTCTGTGAGAGAGAGAGAGAGAGAATGAAGGAGGAAGTTGTGTGCACTGTGTGCTGCTGTATGTGTTACAGTATGTTGTCATGGTGATGTTAAACCACTTTCTCACAAACCCAGTAGATTTCCCTGTCACATGACAAGTCATTCCATGCCTCCAGAGGACGCTGATCTTTACGTATCTCAACACAGTCCTCCTCACCATAGTCTAGTCTGCCAGCACCATTATCAGGCTGTGGTTGATGCCAGTACCTACAGGGTTAACAACAGTCAGATATCATGGTTAATAACAGTACAAACAGATTTTAAAAACAGTCAGATATCATGGTTAATACCAGCATCTACATCCTTCTCCTTACTCTGTGGTCAGTGTTATTAGAGCAGTAGTGTATTACCTTGGGGTGGTCAGTGGGGTGCCATCCACCCATCTCCAGGTCCCCTCAGTAACAGAGTCAGTCAGACCAATCCAGACTCCCTTGTTGAGGTTGAAGAGAAACTCCTGTTGACATAGAAAAAAAAATATATACGTATATGTTTGATCATATTTACCGCCTGCACACCCATATCCTCTCTCTCTCTCTCTCTCTCTCTCTCTCTCTCTCTCTCTCTCTCTCTCTCTCTCTCTCTCTCTCTCTCTCTCTCTCTCTCTCTCTCTCTCTCTCTCTCTCTCTCTCTCTCTCTCGATATATATATATATATAGATAGATATATATATATATATATATATAATCTCTCACTATCTATCTCTCTCTCTCGCTCTCTCGCTCTCTGTCTCTCACCTGTTCTTTATCACTGTTTATGATCACCAGGTCTGCTCCTCTCTCCAGACAGTCCTCTCTGCTCTTTTTCCAGGTTTTAGTCTCAGTAGACAGGAAGTACCAACTGGATTCAAACTTCTGCCAGCCTTCAGGACAGGTTTGTTAAACAAGATGAAAACGTGAATTTCCTTCAATTTACCACACAAGTGGTAAAGTGATACTAAAGTTAAAAATTCAGACACACAATAAAGCGTAACATGTAACTTGACAACAAAGACTGATGGTCAAAGATTTTTAAGTAACATCCTTTGATACCCTTTGATATCTCTACTATACTCATTGATTAGTGATACAGTCAACTCCTATACAGTGTATGTAATGGTGGTTTGGTACTATTGAGAATGTTATCACCAGGCCTAAATTGGAGCATGTAGATATCTCTAGTAAGTAAGAAGAATGTATTTGAATTGGAATTAATGAAATGAAATGCACGCAGAGTGTGCACAAAGTCAAATGTAACCGACTTGCTCAAATCGGTCTTTTGTAGCAAAATGTTAAATTGTGTTTTTTTAACATTGGATAAAAGTAGAGACTTGGAGCTACAAAATGGTATATCATACACTACACTGCATTTGAGGAACAATAGAAAAGTAATTCTGCTTTGAAAGTTGATAAACTTGTAAACTCACTTTTGAGAACATGTATATTTTGGTAGTACAACTGGAGAGCCCTTCTACTCAAACCTTGGCCCTCTTGTTATCTAGGTAAGCAGGTCTGCAACCTTTGTCCTCTCGTAATTGAGAGCAACATGGTCTGTTGAGAAATTCTCAAAGTGGGGGTTTTATTCGGGAGAGCAGAAAAAGGCTGTCTCATGACGCCAGGTCCGAACTGGGCTCATGGACGGTCCTCTGATTTAGTTAAACTCAAAGGGGAATTGGAGTTTCCTTCATTAAACAGTCCAAAATCACATTACACAATTTTACAAACAGTATCATCTTCACTCATTCATCTTATACAACAATTAGATGTAAACCTAATTTCTGAGGCTATTATATAAACAGCGTTATTATATAAACAGCGTTCACTACATGATAGATGTTTTAAAAAGCTGCGTTAGTTAGGATTACCTAGACATACTGACCAGCTCGAATCGTGCTATATGGCAGACCAATCCAAACTCATGTCCAGCCTATACTTTATCTTCGCCAATCATGGCTAGCGGGAAGGTTGCTGGCTTTTTCTGTGGCTAAACCAACAAGGCTCGTAATTTAACAATTGTATTCATATTTACAGGTGGCATACAAGTTTGTTATTCAGGCACATGAAAGGTCACATGTTGGAGAAGGCATTTCTGTCCACAGAAAACTAATTTAGATGTTCTTTTTAATTGTACGTTGAAACGGCTCTCCTGTGAAGTAGTGACCCGCGACATATGCCTAGTTTCCGGAAACTGGTCACAAATGTACTAACTTCATGTTGACTCTGATGACGTGTGAAACATAACTACTGGTACACAGGAAGCAACAAACAGGAAATAAGTAGAACTTTTATTAATATGATAATACAAACAAATACAACAATAGGTGCGTTTGCGTGCATGTGTTTAAAAATGCTTTTTGCCATATTTTACCAGCCAAATTGACTAAGAACACTTTCTCATTTACAGCAACAACCTGGGGAATAGTTACAGGGGAGAGGAGGGGGATGAATGAGCCAATTGTAAACTGGGGATAATTAGGTGAGACGATGTGTGTGTGTGTGTGTGTGTGTGTGTGTGTGTGTGTGTGTGTGTGTGGTGGGGGAGGGGGGGGTTGAGATGGAGAGAGAGTGTGAAAGAGAGAGAGAGAGACAGAAAGAGAGAGAATGAAAGAGGAAGGTGTGTGTACTGCGGGCTGCTGTATATGTTACAGTATGTTGTCATGGTGATGCTAAAGCACTTTCTCACAAATCCAGTTGAGTTTTCTGTCACATGACATGTCATTCCATGACTCCAGAGGACTCTGTTGTTTATGTATCTGAACACAGTCCTCCTCACCATATTCTGGTTTGCCATCACCATTATCAGGCTGATGTGGAGACCAGTACCTACAGTGTTAAAAACAGTCAGATATCATGGTTAATACCAGTACCTACAGGGTTAAAAACAGTCAGATATCATGGTTAATACCAGTACCTACAGGGTTAAAAACAGTCAGATATCCTGGTTAATACCAGTACCTACAGTGTTAAAAACAGTCAGATATCATGGTTAATACCAGCACCTACAGGGTTAACAACAGTCAGATATCATGGTTAATACCAGTACCTACAGGGTTAATAACAGTCAGATATCATGGTTAATACCAGTACCTACAGGGTTAAAAACAGTCAGATATCATGGTTAATACCAGTACCTACAGGGTTAAAAACAGTCAGATATCATGGTTAATACCAGTACCTACAGGGTTAAAACAGTCAGATATCATGGTTAATACCAGTACCTACAGGGTTAAAAACAGTCAGATATCATGGTTAATACCAGTACCTACAGGGTTAACAACAGTCAGACATCATGGTTGAATACCAGCACCTACAGGGTTAACAACAGTCAGATATCATGGTTAATACCAGTACCTACAGGGTTAATAACAGTCAGATATCATGGTTAATACCAGTACCTACAGGGTTAACAACAGTCAGATATCATGGTTAATACCAGTACCTACAGGGTTAAAAACAGTCAGATATCATGGTTAATACCAGCACCTACAGGGTTAACAACAGTCAGATATCACAGTTAGAACATCACAATCCTAAATAATATACAGAAATGTTTCACCTTAAATTCAACTTTGTTGACTGCTGCCATCAATGACAATAACCTGTATAGATAAAGGTTGAATGAACTGAACATTGGAGCCTTATTGTCAGAGTAGTTATCATCTATTACTCTGTGGTCAGTGTTGGTCCACTAGTTGAGTATGGAGGACCTAGAGTATGAACAACACAGATAATCAGTCCTTCTCCTTACTCTGTGGTCAGTGTTATTAGAGCAGTAGTATATTACCTTGGGGTGGTCAGTGGTGTGCCGTCCACCCATATCAAGTTCCCCTCAGTAACAGAGTCAGTCAGACCAATCCAGACTCCCTTGTTGAGGTTGAAGAGAAACTCCTGTTGTTGAAAAAGATAAATATATATATACGTATATGTTTGATCATATTTACCGCCTGCACACCCATACCCTCTCTTTAACATCACCATGACAACATACTGTAACACATACAACAGCATACAGTTCTCTCTTTCTCTCTCTCTCTCTCTCTCTCTCTCTCTCTCTCTCTCTCTCTCTCTCTCTAGATAGATAGATAGATAGATAGATAGATAGATAGATAGATAGATAGATAGATAGATAGATAGATAGATAGATAGATAGATAGATATTTATATATATATAATCTCTATCTATCTCTCTCTCTCTCGCGCTCTCTCGCTCTCTCTCTCTCTCTCACCTGTTCCTTATTACTGTTTATGATCACCAGGTCTGCTCCTCTCTCCAGACAGTCCTTTCTGCTCTCGTTCCAGGTTTTAGTCTCAGTAGACAGGAAGTACCAACTGGATTCAAACTTCTGCCAGCCTTCAGGACAGGTTTGTTCTACAAGATGAAGACGTGAATTTCCTTCAATTTACCACACAAGATACTAAAGTTAAAAATTCAGACACACAATAAAGCGTGTGGGATTAAAGAAAATGTACTATTGTATGTTTACTCACTGAGATTGGTAAACCTCCCATTAAGAAAATCTCTCTCAGTCTGTAGCTGGTCTCTCTCTTCAGTCAGGTTGTTGTAACTAGTCTGAAGCTGGTCTCTCTCTTTAGTCAGGTTGTTGTATCTGGTGTGTAGCTGGTCTCTCTCTTTAGTCAGGTTGTTGTATCTGGTCTGTAGCTGGTCTCTCTCTTCAGTCAGAAGGCTGTTTACGTCCTGTAGCTCTTCTCTCTCTGTTGAGTCGTGATGACCAATGACTCGATCTGTAAAAGGGAAAAGTTAATCAAACATGTAACTACCACACCTTTAATGAGTAAGTATGATTAAGTAGGCTCCTTAAGTCTCACTGACAACATACTAAACTTACAGTAGACAGACAGGCCTATGATCCCAGCCAGTAGGAGAACACACAGCAGCCCCAGACACACTGCAGCAACTCCAGAGGGTCTCTTCCACCACTGAACATGTACTGAATAACAAATGATTAAAGATCTTTGGTCATGTTTCATCCAGGATTGAGACAAATAAAGCTAGAGTTCTACAAGGTCATCACACCTGTAAATGTTTTTGTGTGTGTGTGTGTTCGTGCAATCTTACCAGAAGCAACAACTCCATCTCTTGGCCTGGGCTTGAATACTCTTATATTGGCATATAATTGGCCATCAATGTCTGTGTTCTTCATTGCATCAGGCTCCTCGTCTTCAAATCCATCTGTGTTTTCATAGTCTCCCTCTGACATCTTAACACACTTGTGGTCCAATACAGTAACTTCTACTTATCTCAGCTCTAATGTACGTCTGTATCTAGGTGTTCTCTCTGGACTGTCCTGGGTCTGTATGACTTATTATAGTGATACATGTTTTTAAATAGTCAACCACAGTGAAGAGGAAACTGTCAAATCAACACAACCCTGGTCACCACGTGACTTAGTGTCTAATCTAAACATGTATGTTTCCCACAGGGCTCATCAGTATTAAACATGTGATTGAACTGAAGTGATAATATAATACATTATATGACTCCACCAGTCTTAGTGTGATAATATAATACATGATATGACTCTCACCAGTCTTAGTTTGATAATATAATACATGATATGACTCCCACCAGCCTTAGTTTGATTATATAATACATGATATGACTCCCACCAGCCTTAGTTTGATAATATAATACATGATATGATTCCCACCAGTCTTAGTTTGATAATATAATACATGATATGACTCCCACCAGCCTTAGTTTGATAATATAATACATGATATGACTCCCACCAGCCTTAGTTTGATCATATAATACATGATATGACTCCCACCAGCCTTAGTGTGATAATATAATACATGATATGACTCCCACCAGTCTTAGTTTGATAATATAATACATGATATGACTCCCACCAGTCTTAATTGATAATATAATACATGATATGACTCCCACCAGTCTTAGTTTGATAATATAATACATGATATGACTCCCACCAGTCTTAGTTTGATAATATAATACATGATATGACTCCCACCAGCCTTAGTTTGATAATATAATACATGATATGACTCCCACCAGCCTTAGTTTGATAATATAATACATGATATGACTCCCACCAGTCTTAGTTTGATAATATAATACATGATATGACTCCCGCCAGCCTTAGTTTGATAATATAATACATGATATGACTCCCACCAGTCTTAGTTTGATAATATAATACATGATATGACTCCCACCAGCCTTAGTTTGATAATATAATACATGATATGACTCCGACCATTCTTAGTTTGATAATATAATACACGATATGACTCCCACCAGTCTTAGTGTGATAATATAATACATGATATGACTCCAACCAGCCTTAGTTTGATAATATAATACATGATGTGACTCTATATCATATTATATGATGTATGTATGAATTCATAGGGTCACAATTTTGTATCTGCTAAAATAAATTGGGATCCTGTTAATTGACATGTACACTACATATGTCCTGACTGAGTTTACAGCACCCCCAGCCTTCAAATGGAGACCACATTATGGATCTCACTCTGTGACTAGTAGTGTAGTTGCCCCTAGATGCTGATCTTAGGTTGGTTTTACATTTCCACCACTAATGGTTAAGGTTAAGATTGGGGGAGAGAAACCTGATCCTAGATCTGTACCTAGGGGAGACTTCCCCCCGTGGTGTGACCGGCCACCAATGGCCATTTATAGTAGGGGTCTTTTTTTAACTATGCTGAGGGTTAAGAGTTTCTCAGAATGAAAAAGCAGACGTTCTGACAATATCTCTATAGTTTCAGTTTGACAGATGTAATAGAATAGAAAGAGGAATTAAAACCCTTCACATGTTTTATGACAAAAACGTTCATATTTCCACCCTGTCTTTCAGTACAACATAACATATACATACCGGTTACATCTAATGACACAACTCTCTCTGCACTGATTCCACTGTTCCACATGACATCTACCTACATTAACTATTATACAACTCCATAGCTCTACTCTATTCCACAGGAGGAGAGAAAGCATCACACAGATCCTGAGATACAGGGACAGAGTCAAAGGTGGCCCTCTGGTGGATGTAGTACTAACTACAGGTACAGCTGTAGTGTTGGTGACAGAGACCTGGGTGGATGTAGTACTAACTACAGGTACAGTTGTAGTGTTGGTGACAGAGACCTGGGTGGATGTAGTACTAACTACAGGTACAGCTGTAGTGTTGGTGACAGAGACCTGGGTGGATGTAGTACTAACTACAGGTACAGCTGTAGTGTTGGTGACAGAGACCTGGGTGGATGTAGTACTAACTACAGGTACAGATGTAGTGTTGGTGACAGAGACCTGGGTGGATGTAGTACTAACTACAGGTACAGCTGTAGTGTTGGTGACAGAGACCCGGGTGGATGTAGTACTAACTACAGGTACAGCTGTAGTGTTGGTGACAGAGACCTGGGTGGATGTAGTACTAACTACAGGTACAGCTGTGGTGTTGGTGACAGAGACCTGGGTGGATGTAGTACTAACTACAGGTACAGATGTAGTGTTGGTGACAGAGACCTGGGTGGATGTAGTACTAACTACAGGTACAGCTGTAGTGTTGGTGACAGAGACCTGGGTGGATGTAGTACTAACTACAGGTACAGCTGTAGTGTTGGTGACAGAGACCTGGGTGGATGTAGTACTAACTATAGGTACAGCTGTGGTGTTGGTGACAGAGACCTGGGTGGATGTAGTACTAACTACAGGTACAGATGTAGTGTTGGTGACAGAGACCTGGGTGGATGTAGTACTAACTACAGGTACAGCTGTGGTGTTGGTGACAGAGACCTGGGTGGATGTAGTACTAACTACAGGTACAGATGTAGTGTTGGTGACAGAGACCTGGGTGGATGTAGTACTAACTACAGGTACAGCTGTAGTGTTGGTGACAGAGACCTGGGTGGATGTAGTACTAACTACAGGTACAGCTGTAGTGTTGGTGACAGAGACATGGGTGGATGTAGTACTAACTACAGGTACAGCTGTAGTGTTGGTGACAGAGACCTGGGTGGATGTAGTACTAACTACAGGTACAGCTGTAGTGTTGGTGACAGAGACCTGGGCCCGGTTTCCCAAAATAATTTTAAGTCTAAGTTCATCTTAGAACAAAAGGATCCTGTGGTAATAATGATGGAGACTTACGATGCTTTTGGGAAACCGGGCCCTGGGCTGTAGAGCTCACAACCACCCCACCACGTCTTTCACTGAGCCCAAACACACACCCACGTTGCCTGCCCTCTCCTTTACCACCAGCTCTACCTTCTTTGAACAGCAGGTGGAACTGGTTTCTCTCCTCAGTCAGGGTGTTGTAACTGGTTTCTCTCCTCAGTCAAGGTGTTGTAACTAATCTCTCTCCTCAGTCAGGGTGTTGTAACTGGTTTCTCTCCTCAGTCAGGGTGTTGTAACTGGTTTCTCTCCTCAGTCAGGGTGATGTAACTGGTTTCTCTCCTCAGTCAGGGTGTTGTAACTGGTTTCTCTCCTCAGTCAGGGTGTTGAAACTGGTTTCTCTCCTCAGTCAGGGTGTTGTAACTGGTTTCTCTCCTCAGTCAGGGTGTTGTAACTGGTTTCTCTCCTCAGTCAGGGTGTTGTAACTAATCTCTCTCCTCAGTCAGGGTGTTGTAACTGGTTTCTCTCCTCAGACAGGGTGTTGTAACTGGTTTCTCTCCTCAGTCAGGGTGTTGTAACTGGTCTCTCTCCTCAGTCAGGGTGTTGTAACTAATCTCTCTCCTCAGTCAGGGTGTTGTAACTGGTTTCTCTCCTCAGTCAGGGTGTTGTAACTGGTTTCTCTCCTCAGTCAGGGTGTTGTAACTGGTATCTCTCCTCAGTCAGGGTGTTGTAACTGGTTTCTCTCCTCAGTCAGGGTGTTGTAACTGGTTTCTCTCCTCAGTCAGGGTGTTGTAACTGGTTTCTCTCCTCAGTCAGGGTGTTGTAACTAATCTCTCTCCTCAGTCAGGGTGCTGTAACTGGTTTCTCTCCTCAGTCAGGGTGTTGTAACTGGTTTCTCTCCTCAGTCAGGGTGCTGTAACTGGTTTCTCTTTAGTCAGGGTGTTGTAACTGGTTTCTCTCCTCAGTCAAGGTGTTGTAACTAATCTCTCTCCTCAGTCAGGGTGTTGTAACTGGTTTCTCTCCTCAGTCAAGGTGTTGTAACTAATCTCTCTCCTCAGTCAGGGTGTTGTAACTGGTTTCTCTCCTCAGTCAGGGTGTTGTAACTGGTTTCTCTCCTCAGTCAGGGTGTTATAACTGGTTTCTCTCCTCAGTCAGGGTGTTGTAACTGGTTTCTCTCCTCAGTCAGGGTGTTGTAACTAATCTCTCTCCTCAGTCAGGGTGTTGTAACTGGTTTCTCTCCTCAGTCAGGGTGTTGTAACTGGTTTATCTCCTCAGTCAGGGTGTTGTAACTGGTTTCTCTCCTCAGTCAGGGTGTTGTAACTGGTCTCTCTCCTCAGTCAGGGTGTTGTAACTGGTTTCTCTCCTCAGTCAAGGTGTTGTAACTGGTTTCTCTCCTCAGTCAGGGTGTTGTAACTAATCTCTCTCCTCAGTCAGGGTGTTGTAACTGGTTTCTCTCCTCAGTCAGGGTGTTGTAACTGGTTTCTCTCCTCAGTCAGGGTGTTGTAACTGGTTTCTCTCCTCAGTCAGGGTGTTGTAACTGGTTTCTCTCCTCAGTCAGGGTGTTGTAACTGGTTTCTCTCCTCAGTCAGGGTGTTGTAACTGGTTTCTCTCCTCAGTCAGGTTGTTGTAACTAATCTCTCTCCTCAGTCAGGGTGTTGTAACTGGTTTCCCTCCTCAGTCAGGGTGTTGTAACTGGTTTCTCTCCTCAGTCAAGGTGTTGTAACTAATCTCTCTCCTCAGTCAGGGTGTTGTAACTGGTTTCTCTCCTCAGTCAAGGTGTTGTAACTAATCTCTCTCCTCAGTCAGGGTGTTGTAACTGGTTTCTCTCCTCAGTCAAGGTGTTGTAACTGGTTTCTCTCCTCAGTCAGGGTGTTGTAACTGGTCGGTAGTTTGTCTCTCTCTTTAGTCAGGGTGTTGTAACTGGTTTCTCTCCTCAGTCAGGGTGTTGTAACTGGTTTCTCTCTTTACTCAGGGTGTTGTAACTAATCTCTCTCCTCAGTCAGGGTGTTGTAACTGGTTTCTCTTTAGTCAGGGTGTTGTAACTGGTTTCTCTCCTCAGTCAGGGTGTTGTAACTGGTTTCTCTCCTCAGTCAGGGTGTTGTAACTGGTTTCTCTCCTCAGTCAGGGTGTTGTAACTGGTTTCTCTCCTCAGTCAGGGTGTTGTAACTGGTTTCTCTCCTCAGTCAGGGTGTTGTAACTGGTTTCTCTCCTCAGTCAGGTTGTTGTAACTAATCTCTCTCCTCAGTCAGGGTGTTGTAACTGGTTTCCCTCCTCAGTCAGGGTGTTGTAACTGGTTTCTCTCCTCAGTCAAGGTGTTGTAACTAATCTCTCTCCTCAGTCAGGGTGTTGTAACTGGTTTCTCTCCTCAGTCAAGGTGTTGTAACTAATCTCTCTCCTCAGTCAGGGTGTTGTAACTGGTTTCTCTCCTCAGTCAAGGTGTTGTAACTGGTTTCTCTCCTCAGTCAGGGTGTTGTAACTGGTCGGTAGTTTGTCTCTCTCTTTAGTCAGGGTGTTGTAACTGGTTTCTCTCCTCAGTCAGGGTGTTGTAACTGGTTTCTCTCTTTACTCAGGGTGTTGTAACTAATCTCTCTCCTCAGTCAGGGTGTTGTAACTGGTTTCTCTTTAGTCAGGGTGTTGTAACTGGTTTCTCTCCTCAGTCAGGGTTTTGTAACTGGTTTCTCTCCTCAGTCAGGGTGTTGTAACTAATCTCTCTCCTCAGTCAGGGTGTTGTAACTGGTTTCTCTCCTCAGTCAAGGTGTTGTAACTAATCTCTCTCCTCAGTCAGGGTGTTGTAACTGGTTTCTCTCCTCAGTCAGGGTGTTGTAACTGGTTTCTCTCCTCAGTCAGGGTGTTGTAACTGGTCTCTCTCCTCAGTCAGGGTGTTGTAACTAATCTCTCTCCTCAGTCAGGGTGTTGTAACTGGTTTCTCTCCTCAGTCAGGGTGTTGTAACTGGTTTCTCTCCTCAGTCAAGGTGTTGTAACTAATCTCTCTCCTCAGTCAGGGTGTTGTAACTGGTTTCTCTCCTCAGTCAGGGTGTTGTAACTAATCTCTCTCCTCAGTCAGGGTGTTGTAACTGGTTTCTCTCCTCAGTCAGGGTGTTGTAACTAATCTCTCTCCTCAGTCAGGGTGCTGTAACTGGTTTCTCTCCTCAGTCAGGGTGTTGTAACTAATCTCTCTCCTCAGTCAGGGTGTTGTAACTGGTCTCTCTCCTCAGTCAGGGTGTTGTAACTAATCTCTCTCCTCAGTCAGGGTGTTGTAACTGGTTTCTCTCCTCAGTCAGGGTGTTGTAACTGGTTTCTCTCCTCAGTCAAGGTGTTGTAACTAATCTCTCTCCTCAGTCAGGGTGTTGTAACTGGTTTCTCTCCTCAGTCAGGGTGTTGTAACTAATCTCTCTCCTCAGTCAGGGTGTTGTAACTAATCTCTCTCCTCAGTCAGGGTGTTGTAACTGGTTTCTCTCCTCAGTCAGGGTGTTGTAACTGGTTTCTCTCCTCAGTCAGGGTGTTGTAACTGGTTTCTCTCCTCAGTCAGGGTGTTGTAACTGGTTTCTCTCCTCAGTCAGGGTGTTGTAACTGGTTTCTCTCCTCAGACAGGGTGTTGTAACTGGTTTCTCTCCTCAGACAGGATGTTGTAACTGGTCGGTAGCTTGTCTCTCTCTTAAGTCAGGGTGTTGTAACTGGTCTGTAGTTTGTCTCTTTCTTTAGTCAGGGTGTTGTAACTGGTCTCTCTCCTCAGTCAGGGTGTTGTAACTGGTTTCTCTCCTCAGTCAAGGTGTTGTAACTGGTTTCTCTCCTCAGTCAGGGTGTTGTAACTGGTCGGTAGTTTGTCTCTCTCTTTAGTCAGGGTGTTGTAACTGGTTTCTCTCCTCAGTCAGGGTGTTGTAACTGGTTTCTCTCTTTAGTCAGGGTGTTGTAACTAATCTCTCTCCTCAATCAGGGTGTTGTAACTGGTTTCTCTCCTCAGACAGGGTGTTGTAACTGGTTTCTCTCCTCAGACAGGGTGTTGTAACTGGTCGGTAGTTTGTCTCTCTCTTTAGTCAGGGTGTTGTAACTGGTCTGTAGTTTGTCTCTCTCTTTAGTCAGGGTGTTGTAACTGGTCTCTCTCTTTAGTCAGGGTGTTGTAACTGGTCTCTCTCTTTAGTCAGGGTGTTGTAACTGGTCTGTAGCTTGTCTTTCTCTTTAGTCAGGGTGTTGTAACTGGTTGGTAGGTGGTCTCTTTCTCTTTAGTCAGGGTGTTGTAACTGGTCGGGATTTTGTCTCTCTCTTTAGTCAGGGTGTTGTAACTGGTCTCTCTCTTTAGTCAAGATGTTGTAACTGGTCGGTAGCTTGTCTCGCTCTTTAGTCAGGGTGTTGTAATTGGTCTGTAGCTTGTCTCTCTCTTTAGTCAGGGTGTTGTAATTGGTCCGTAGCTGGTCTCTCTCTTTAGTCAGGGTGTTGTAGCTTGTCTGTAGCTGGTCTCTCTCTTTAGTCAGGGTGTTGTAATTGGTCCGTAGCTGGTCTCTCTCTTTAGTCAGGGTGTTGTAGCTTGTCTGTAGCTGGTCTCTCTCTTTAGTCAGAGTGTTGTAACTGTCATGTAGCTAGCCTTTCTGCAGATGTGTCATGGTGCTGATCTCACTGTTCCCCCAGGGTCTCTGCACTGATGTAGATATCCACAATCCTCTCCTCCATCTCACTTCTGTCAAACCTTATTGGTCATATCTGGATTGGTATAGATGGACTCAGACATTTTAAACAATGTTTTCTGACTATAGCTACAGTGCCTTAAAGCAGGGTTTCCCAAACCCTCCTTGGTGAACTTCATGGTTTTTGCCCTACACTACACAGCTGATTCAAATAACCAACTCACCATCTAGCTTTGATATTTTGAATGAGGTTTGTAGTGCTAGGGCACAAACCTCAACGTTCACCCAGGGGAGGCCCCCAGTACCGAGTGTCTGAGTCCGAATCTGACTGCTTTTAAACCTGTTGTAGGTGGGGATTTGTGGAACAGAAACATGTCCTGGCTGGTTATACAGTAGCATGTCCTGGCTGGTTATACAGTAACATGTCCTGGCTGGTTATACAGTAACATGTCCTGGCTGGTTATACAGTAACATGTCCTGGCTGGTTATACAGTAACATGTCCTGGCTGGTTATACAGTAACATGTCATGGCTGGTTATACAGTAACATGTCCTGGCTGGTTATACAGTAACATGTCATGGCTGGTTATACAGTAACATGTCATGGCTGGTTATACAGTAACATGTCCTGGCTGGTTATACAGTAACATGTCCTGGCTGGTTATACAGTAACATGTCATGGCTGGTTATACAGTAACATGTCCTGGCTGGTTATACAGTAACATGTCATGGCTGGTTATACAGTAACATGTCCTGGCTGGTTATACAGTAACATGTCATGGCTGGTTATACAGTAACATGTCATGGCTGGTTATACAGTAACATGTCCTGGCTGGTTATACAGTAACATGTCCTGGCTGGTTATACAGTAACATGTCCTGGCTGGTTATACAGTAACATGTCCTGGCTGGTTATACAGTAACATGTCCTGGCTGGTTATACAGTAACATGTCATGGCTGGTTATACAGTAACATGTCCTGGCTGGTTATACAGTAACATGTCATGGCTGGTTATACAGTAACATGTCCTGGCTGGTTATACAGTGACATGTCATGGCTGGTTATACAGTAACATGTCCTGGCTGGTTATACAGTAACATGTCATGGCTGGTTATACAGTAACATGTCCTGGCTGGTTATACAGTAACATGTCCTGGCTGGTTATACAGTAACATGTCGTGGCTGGTTTTACAGTAACATGTCCTGGCTGGTTATACAGTAACATGTCCTGTCTGGTTATACAGTAACATGCCGTGGCTGGTTATACAGTAACATGTCCTGGCTGTTTATACAGTAACATGTCCTGGCTGGTTATACAGTAACATGTCCTGGCTGGTTATACAGTAACATGTCTTGGCTGGTTATACAGTAACATGTCCTGGCTGGTTATACAGAAACATGTTCTGGCTGGTTATACAGTAACATGTCCTGGCTGGTTATACAGTAACATGTCCTGGCTGGTTATAGTTGGGACACTTTCTTCTTCTTTCCACCTTTTTATCTGATTCCTGAGTAACTTCCTGGTCTACTGGGGGAAGTTCCACCCACTTACTGTGAAGCAACACAAACATAGACACAGACACATGCAGACACACACACGATAACATAGGCACTATACACACACGTACACTTGGATTTTGTGTTGTAGATATGTGGTAGTAGAGTAGGGGCCTGAGGGCACACACTTAATGTGTTGTCAAATCTGTTGTGAATATTTTGTAATGTTTTTTAAATTGTATAACTGCCATAATTTTGCTGGACACCAGGAAGAGTATCTGCTGCCCTGGCAGGAACTAATTAATGAGGATCCATATAGAAGCAAGTAGGAAGGGTCTCTTCCCTGAGTTCTGTGGAGACAGGTACTATACATAGCATCATCAATGAGACACAATCAAACATTGACTATAGTGATTGATATAAGGGTGAGCCCTAACTTCAGCTTTAGTCAGAACTTAAATTAGTCTCCCATTAGCATCAATGCATGAATAAGTGAAAATGTGACTTAAGTGGAAGGCATGATTCGCCCCATAGTGAGAGATCCCAAGTATGAAGAATCTCTTTTGTGTCATCTGTAAATGAACAATGAAGAATAGGTGCCTGGTTTCTCAGCCCCCATCTCTCTTCCTGTTGAGGGGGGCTTGTGGTTGTTATACAGGTTCTCACAGTAACAGGAAGTACACAGTGGCCAGGTACATAGGACTTTATGAACATTAAAATGACTGTTTCAGCAGTTAGTATACATCCTAAATGTAGGAGCCTCCAACAGAGATTGTAAATATGGGACTGGATGCGTCTCTGCTTGCCACTCAACAATGAGATTTATTGGGGTTAAGGCCCAACTATAGACTAGTGTCCTGTCCAGGGGGTGTAATACAAGGCCCTACTATAGACTAGTGTCCTGTCCAGAGGGTGTAATACAAGGCCCTACTATAGACTAGTGTCCTGTCCAGGGGGTGTAATACAAGGCCCAACTATAGACTAGTGTCCTGTCCAGGGGGTGTAATACAAGGCCCTACTATAGACTAGTGTCCTGTCCAGGGGGTGTAATACAAGGCCCTACTATAGACTAGTGTCCTGTCCAGCGGGTGTAATACAAGGCCCTACTATAGACTAGTGTCCTGTCCAGGGGGTGTAATACAAGGCCCTACTATAGACTAGTGTCCTGTCCAGGGGGTGTAATACAAGGTCCTACTATAGACTAGTGTCCTGTCCAGGGGGTGTAATACAAGGCCCTACTATAGACTAGTGTCCTGTCCAGGGGGTGTAATACAAGGCCCTACTATAGACTAGTGTCCTGTCCAGGGGGGGTAATACAAGGCCCAACTATAGACTAGTGTCCTGTCCAGGGGGTGTAATACAAGGCCCAACTATAGACTAGTGTCCTGTCCAGGGGGTGTAATACAAGGCCCTACTATAGACTAGTGTCCTGTCCAGGGGGTGTAATACAAGGCCCAACTATAGACTAGTGTCCTATCCAGCGGGTGTAATACAAGGCCCAACTATAGACTAGTGTCCTGTCCAGGGGGTGTAATACAAGGCCCAACTATAGACTAGTGTCCTGTCCAGGGGGTGTAATACAAGGCCCTACTATAGACTAGTGTCCTGTCCAGGGGGTGTAATACAAGGCCCTACTATAGACTAGTGTCCTGTCCAGGGGGTGTAATACAAGGCCCAACTATAGACTAGTGTCCTGTCCAGGGGGTGTAATACAAGGCCCAACTATAGACTAGTGTCCTGTCCAGGGGGTGTAATACAAGGCCCTACTATAGACTAGTGTCCTGTCCAGGGGGTGTAATACAAGGCCCTACTATAGACTAGTGTCCTGTCCAGGGGGTGTAATACAAGGCCCTACTATAGACTAGTGTCCTGTCCAGGGGGTGTAATACAAGGCCCTACTATAGACTAGTGTCCTGTCCAGCGGGTGTAATACAAGGCCCTACTATAGACTAGTGTCCTGTCCAGGGGGTGTAATACAAGGCCCAACTATAGACTAGTGTCCTGTCCAGGGGGGGGGGGGGGGGGGGGTAATACAAGGCCCAACTATAGACTAGTGTACTGTCCAGGGGGTGTAATACAAGGCCCAACTATAGACTAGTGTCCTGTCCAGGGGGGGTAATACAAGGCCCTACTATAGACTAGTGTCCTGTCCAGGGGGTGTAATACAAGGCCCTACTATAGACTAGTGTCCTGTCCAGGGGGTGTAATACAAGGCCCTACTATAGACTAGTGTCCTGTCCAGGGGGTGTAATACAAGGCCCTACTATAGACTAGCGTCCTGTCCAGGGGGTGTAATACAAGGCCCTACTATAGACTAGTGTCCTGTCCAGGGGGTGTAATACAAGGCCCAACTATAGACTAGTGTCCTGTCCAGGGAGTGTAATACAAGGCCCAACTATAGACTAGTGTCCTGTCCAGGGGGTGTAATACAAGGCCCAACTATAGACTAGTGTCCTGTCCAGGGGGTGTAATACAAGGCCCTACTATAGACTAGTGTCCTGTCCAGGGGGTGTAATACAAGGCCCTACTATAGACTAGTGTCCTGTCCAGGGGGTGTAATACAAGGCCCTACTATAGACTAGTGTCCTGTCCAGCGGGTGTAATACAAGGCCCTACTATAGACTAGTGTCCTGTCCAGGGGGTGTAATACAAGGCCCAACTATAGACTAGTGTCCTGTCCAGGGGGGGGGGGGGGGTAATACAAGGCCCAACTATAGACTAGTGTACTGTCCAGGGGGTGTAATACAAGGCCCAACTATAGACTAGTGTCCTGTCCAGGGGGGGTAATACAAGGCCCTACTATAGACTAGTGTCCTGTCCAGGGGGTGTAATACAAGGCCCTACTATAGACTAGTGTCCTGTCCAGGGGGTGTAATACAAGGCCCTACTATAGACTAGCGTCCTGTCCAGGGGGTGTAATACAAGGCCCTACTATAGACTAGTGTCCTGTCCAGGGGGTGTAATACAAGGCCCAACTATAGACTAGTGTCCTGTCCAGGGAGTGTAATACAAGGCCCAACTATAGACTAGTGTCCTGTCCAGGGGGTGTAATACAAGGCCCAACTATAGACTAGTGTCCTGTCCAGGGGGTGTAATACAAGGCCCTACTATAGACTAGTGTCCTGTCCAGGGGGGGTAATACAAGGCCCAACTATAGACTAGTGTCCTGTCCAGGGGATGTAATACAAGGCCCAACTATAGACTAGCGTCCTGTCCAGGGGGTGTAATACAAGGCCCAACTATAGACTAGTGTCCTGTCCAGGGGGTGTAATACAAGGCCCAACTATAGACTAGTGTCCTGTCCAGGGGGTGTAATACAAGGCCCTACTATAGACTAGTGTCCTGTCCAGGGGGTGTAATACAAGGTCCTACTATAGACTAGTGTCCTGTCCAGGGGGGGTAATACAAGGCCCTACTATAGACTAGTGTCCTGTCCAGGGGGTGTAATACAAGGCCCAACTATAGACTAGTGTCCTGTCCAGGGGGGGTAATTTAAGGCCCTACTATAGACTAGTGTCCTGTCCAGGGGGTGTAATACAAGGCCCAACTATAGACTAGTGTCCTGTCCAGGGGGTGTAATACAAGGCCCAACTATAGACTAGTGTCCTGTCCAGGGGGTGTAATACAAGGCCCTACTATAGACTAGTGTCCTGTCCAGGGGGTGTAATACAAGGCCCAACTATAGACTAGTGTCCTGTCCAGGGGAGGTAATACAAGGCCCAACTACAGACTAGTGTCCTGTCCAGGGGGTGTAATACAAGGCCCAACTATAGACTAGTGTCCTGTCCAGGGGGTGTAATACAAGGCCCTACTATAGACTAGTGTCCTGTCCAGGGGGTGTAATACAAGGCCCTACTATAGACTAGTGTCCTGTCCAGGGGGTGTAATACAAGGCCCTACTATAGACTAGTGTCCTGTCCAGGGGGTGTAATTAAGGCCCAACTATAGACTAGTGTCCTGTCCATGGGGTGTATTTGTACATCAAGCTGCCTCACGCTAAAGAAACAGGAGATAGGCTCCTGCTCCTATGAGCCGTTTCAGCTCCCACAAGCCAAGGCTTGTGCAAGGCTACCATAGAGATAGATAGAGGACTCATCGTGGATATAACCCATTTTAGGATTCACATTGCCATTGTTATTGGACATTGCCATCATCCGACATTTGAATGTAGTCAAGTAGTCAACTGGGTGGGGATTCCAATGGGTTGTAGCCTCAATGGCTCTGCCTATGCTGTCACAAACACTATAATGGCATTGATATAAAGGTGTCCTCTATCTATCTCTATGAAGGCTACTTAGTTACCTTGGCTGTGTGCTCTCACACACCTTTATCAAGTCTGTCTAATTAGAAAGCCACGCCCCCAGGCAGCAATGCCATATGGGGATTGAGGTTTTTGTGGTAGTATTAAGGAGGCGATGGCCATCAATCCACACTACAGTTATTGAAATGTTTACCAAATTCATATAAACATTTGCTGGATTTGTTCAAGTGAATTGGAGTCAACTCAGCCCTTGATCTTGGACCACAAACAAACTCCCAGTCCTCAGCATTATGTCAAGTCAGATGCCTTTGGTTACAATCTTGCTGACTGTTGCTCCAAACAGGGACTTAATGCTGTTGATGCTACACAGCATAATGAAGCGGGTTGCTGAAATGCTTGTTAAATGTGACGGCAGCGTGTCAGATGTGTGGCTCACCACCTGAATGCCACTGGACCTCTTTGTGGCTTTGGCATCTCATCAGACCATTACAGCTCTCACAGATATGGGCCCGGTTTCACAAGAGCATCTTAAGCCTAAGTTTATGGTTAGAACCATAGGAGGAACCTAGCGTTAAGATGCTTTTGGGAAACCGGGCGCTGTTCTGTGACTGCCTAGTGGTGGGTGGATATTGGTGTTAGGGCTAGCGCCATAGCTGTGGCTTTGCAATGGGTTGCTTGCCCAGTCGTGATTTAAGAAAAGTAAGAGAAGAGTGTCTCAAGAGTAGGAGAGCAGATTTAGGATCAGGTTTGCCATTTACTGTAGATCACCACAAATAAGATTACCTGGACAGAGGGGACCTGATCCTAGATCAGGACTCTTACTACAGGTTGGTTGATACATATGGGTGTATCTGCCTAACTTTACAAATAGAAGACAGGGGAAATGTCAATTTTTGTTCTGCAATTGAGATGGCCAAAACTGACACAAGATGGCGCCAACGCAACATGCAATTCTTGATTGGCTCTTTAGTGCAGGAGCCACTAGCCTGGATGACGTAGAGGCTGGTGTTAGCAAGACGATGTAGCAAAAATAAAGATAAGGAGAGAAATTCCAAGGTCAGTCAATAATAATAGGCTATTTGCTACAAAAACCAGACCGCTGCATTAAAACAGACGACTTATTATTGAGACTACTCACTATCAGTCATTTTCTCAGACACAAGCTTTCAAATCAAATTATATTTGACACATGCGCCGAATACAACAGGTGTAGACCTTTCAGTGAAAGGCTTACTTACAAGCCCTGAACCAACAATGCCATTTAAAAAAAATAAGAGTCAAGAAAAATATTTACTAAATAAACTAAAAAACTAAAAAAATTAAGAGCAACAATAAAATAACAATAACAAGGCTATATACAGGGGATACCGGTACAGAGTCAATGTGCAGGGCTACAGTTTAGTCAAGATAGTTGAGGTAATATGTACATGTAGGTAGGGATAAAGTGACTATGCATAGATAATAAACAGCGAGTTGCAGCAGCGTAAAAAAGGGGGGGATCAATGCAAATAGTCCGGGTAGCCATTTGATTAACTGTTCAGCCGTCTTATGGCTTGGGGGTAGAAGCTGTTAAGAAGCCTTTTGGACCTACACTTGGCACTCCAGTATCGCTTGCCGTGCGGTAGCATAGAGAACAGTTTATGACTAGGTTGGCTGGAGTCTTTGGCAATTTTTAGGGTCTTCCTCTAACACCGCCTGGTATAGAAGTCATGGATGGCAGAACGCTTGGCCCCAGTGATGTATGGGCCGCACGCATTACCCTCTGTAGCACCTTCCGGTCAGAGGCCGAGCAGTTGCCATACCAGGCGGTGATGCAACCAGTCAGGATGCTCTCGGTGGTGCAGCTGTAGGACTTTTTGAGGATTTGAGGACCCATGACAAATCTTTTTGAGGGTTAACACCTCACAACCTGTTGTAAATCAAGGACAGTACATTCAGCATCTCCCTCTCCAATGTTCACCCGAGGAATATGCCTTTGTTTCACATACTTTTCCCCACCAAAACGCTAACACGTTCTAAAGCGAATACTGGAACAATATTTCTAACATAGAATGTGGGGAACGGTCAAAAGCGGTCTAAAGAACACTGTCATATTGTGTGTTATTTTGTGATGTCATAAAAAAATACTGTAACTTGAAAAGTATGCACACTACATGTATGAAGTTTCCATCCTCTGCGTTGCGCATGCTATATGAAACATGATGAAAGTGTTTTTGTTAAGAGAAGGTTGTGATTTTAGAAACTATAAGAGGAAATTAACTGTGCACAGTAAGTAGTCACCACCCCCTTGAGTGTGGTCAGACAGCGTGTCAGCCTGACGCCCCTTTTGAACAAACTGTACAAAATGATGGGTTAAGAATGAACATATCAGACCAGAGAGACATACTGTAGACATAGACCGCCACCCCTTGTCTTGCCGGAGGCAGCTGTTCTGTCTTGCCGATGGACGGAAAAACCAGCCAACTGTATATTATCCATGTCGTCGTTCAGCCACGACTCGGTGAAACAGTTTTAATGTCCCGTTGGTAGGATAGTCTTGAACGGAGCTCATCCAGTGTATTCTCCAATGATTACACGTTGGCCAATAGGACGGATGGTAGAGGTGGGTTACCTACTCGCCGACGAAGTCTAACAAGGCACCCCGCTCTTTTCGGGTCATAAGAGACGGTGGCAGAAACATTATGTACAAAATAAGTTACAAACAACATGAAAAAACACACAAAATAGCACAATTGATTAGGAGCCTGTCACGCCCAGATCTGTTTCACCTGTCTTGTCTCCACCCCTCTCCAGGTGTCACCCATCTTCACCATTATCCCCTGTGTATTTATACCTGTGTTTTCTGTTTGTCTGTGGCCAGTTCATCTTGTTTGTCAAGCTTACCAGCGTTCGTCCTGTCAGCTCCTGTCTTCTCCCCTCCTCTTTCTCGTCCTCCTGGTTTTTGACCCTTGCCTGTCCTGACCCTGTACCCGCCCGCCTGACCATTCTGGCCGTCCCTAACCCTGACCCTGCCTGCCGTCCAGTACCTTGCTACTACTCTGGATTATCGACCCTTGCCTGCCTTGACCTGTTGTTTGCCTGCCCCTGTGGTTACAATAAACATTGTTACTTCACACAGTCTGCACTTTGGTCTTACCTTGATTCCTGATAGAGCCCGTAAAAAGGCAGCCATCTCGGCCTCCCGGGTGGCGCAGTGGTCTAGGGCACTGCATCGCAGCGCTAGCTGTACCACCAGAGACTCTGGGTCGCGACCGGGAGGTCCGTGGGGCGACGCACAATTGGCCTAGCGTCGTCCGGGTTAGGGAGAGTTTGACCGGTAGGGATATCCTTGTCTCATCGCGCACCAGCGACTCCTGTGGCGGGCCGGGCGCAGTGCACGCTAACCAAGGTAGCCAGGTGCACGGTGTTTCCTCCGACACATTGGTGCGGCTGGCTTCCGGGTTGGAGGCGTGCTGTATTAAGAAGCAGTGCGGCTTGGTTGGGTTGTGTTTCGGAGGACGCATGGCTTTCGACCTTCGTCTCTCCCGAGCCCGTACGGGAGTTGTAGCGATGAGACAAGATAGTAGTTACTAACAATTGGATACCACGAAATTGGGGAGAAAAAGGGGGTAAAATTTATAAAAAATTTAAATTAAAAAAATTAAAAAAGGCAGCCATCTCCCCAGGTGCCATTCTCATCCATGTTCAGTGCCATTCTCATCCATGTTCAGTGCCATTCTCATCCATGTTCAGTGTCCTTCTCATCCATGTTCAGTGCCATTCTCATCCATGTTCAGTGCCATTCTCATCCATGTTCAGTGCCATTCTCATCCATGTTCAGTGCCATTCTCATCCATGTTCAGTGCCATTCTCATCCATGTTCAGTGCCATTCTCATCCATGTTCAGTGCCATTCTCATCCATGTTCAGTGCCATTCTCATCCATGTTCAGTGCCATTCTCATCTATGTTCAGTGCCATTCTCATCCATGTTCAGTGTCCTTCTCATCCATGTTCAGTGTCCTTCTCATCCATGTTCAGTGCCATTCTCATCCATGTTCAGTGCCATTCTCATCCATGTTCAGTGTCCTTCTCATCCATGTTCAGTGTCCTTCTCATCCATGTTCAGTGTCCTTCTCATCCATGTTCAGTGCCATTCTCATCCATGTTCAGTGTCCTTCTCATCCATGTTCAGTGTCCTTCTCATCCATGTTCAGTGTCCTTCTCATCCATGTTCAGTGTCCTTCTCATCCATGTTCAGTGCCATTCTCATCCATGTTCAGTGCCATTCTCATCCATGTTCAGTGCCATTCTCATCCATGTTCAGTGCCATTCTCATCCATGTTCAGTGCCATTCTCATCCATGTTCAGTGCCATTCTCATCCATGTTCAGTGCCATTCTCATCTATGTTCAGTGCCATTCTCATCCATGTTCAGTGTCCTTCTCATCCATGTTCAGTGTCCTTCTCATCCATGTTCAGTGTCCTTCTCATCCATGTTCAGTGCCATTCTCATCCATGTTCAGTGCCATTCTCATCCATGTTTAGTGCCATTCTCATCCATGTTCAGTGTCCTTCTCGTCCATGTTCAGTGCCATTCTCATCTATGTTCAGTGCCATTCTCGTCCATGTTCAGTGCCATTCTCATCCATGTTCAGTGCCATTCTCATCCATGTTCAGTGCCATTCTCATCCATGTTCAGTGCCATTCTCATCCATGTTCAGTGCCATTCTCATCCATGTTCAGTGTCCTTCTCATCCATGTTCAGTGTCCTTCTCATCCATGTTCAGTGCCATTCTCATCCATGTTCAGTGCCATTCTCATCCATGTTCAGTGCCATTCTCATCCATGTTCAGTGCCATTCTCATCCATGTTCAGTGCCATTCTCATCCATGTTCAGTGCCATTCTCATCCATGTTCAGTGCTGTGCAAGACAATAAAACATGCATCTAGACTAGTGTTTGTGCAGCACTTTGCAACATTTATTTCTACCTAAAATCCACAGTTTGTTTCATAATAAGCATTGTGGACGACCAAGTCCAATAGGGTAAAAATCAGGACCTGTAGGTGACAGAGTGACATGGAGAATGCAAGGATATTCAACCTAATACGCAATGAAGCATCTGAAAAAGCACTGGTTGAGACAGGAAAGAAACAAGTCAACAATATCAGTACATAGTACAGTTCTAGCATGTGTTACACCGAGAGATGGATTAGAAATCACCATGTCATTAGTCTGTATATTTGCTATACACAGGAAATACAGAATGAACCAATGAGATATTCATAATGACACGTTTCTGAAAAAAGGGCTGAGACTGGTCAACGGACAATAGCATCAAATGAACAAATATCACCATCAATAAATGTTAAGCTTTAGGAAGATTATTATAATCAATATCTTTATCATTAATATGTTTATTATAATCAATACCTTCATCATTAATATGTTTATTATAATCAATAGCTGCAATGATGATACATACAGTTACACTGGTGACAATGCTGTCAACCCTCTCTCTCTCTCAAGCCCCTTTTATACCTGACACTGATATGCGTCCCTCGTCCTGATCTTGTCCGTTGTCCTAAATCAGTTCACAACAAGTCTTTGAATCGTCTACTTCTGTCTGAAAATGTGGGCACAATCAGAATGTGGACATGATCTGGACACAGGACGCATGCTAGCAGCAGATATAAACGGGGCTTCAGAGTCAAACACGTGTGCTACAAAAAAATTATTGCAATTACTTGTACAGTTGCATAACCTCAAGGAATACACATTGTTCAATATAATTAACTCAACTATATCGCTAACAGTCACATAGCTGCTGTAGCTACAGCCAGGCCCTGAATTATTGTCACTATTGATAAGGATGAGTAAAACAGACTGTTTAAAAGAAACAATACAAATACTAACTATTGTATGCTCCAATCTTTCTTTAAATATATTATTTTATACTAATACAATTGAAAAAAAGAAAGCAATTTTGTTCAACGATAAATATTGTTTTATTCTCAAAAAGAAAGGGGTCAAATGTATTGGCACCCCTGTTTTCAACACCTTTTAAATCCTCACCTTGCGAGGATAACGATACTGAGCCTTTTTCTAAATGTTTCATGAGATTGCAGAACATGCCGTCTTACCGTAACACCGGTTCCAATCTAAGTGCCGTTGCTGTTTATCAATCTTCAGGCATTGACGTGTTGGATGACATGAAAATAGAGCTCTTTGGCCACGCACACCAGTGGTGGGATGCAGAATATAACCCCATACCTACTGTGAAATATGATGGTGGATCTTTGATGTTATGGGGCTACTTTGCTTCCACTGGTCCTGGGGCCCTTAAAGTCAACAGCATCATGAACTTTACTCAGTACCAGGACAATTTAGCCAAAAAACTCCATAAGGAGGCTGACACTTGGCTGCAAATGGACCTTCCAGAAACACAATAACCCCAAACGCACATCAAAATCCACAAATAAATGGTCAATTGACCATAAAATCAACATTTTGCAATTGCCATCTCAGTCTCTGTACTTGAACCTCATTGAAAACCTGTGGTTTGAATTGAAGAGGGCAGATTCTGTATGGAAGAATGGTCTAAGCTCCCTTGCATTATCCCGTGTGGTAGAGCATGATACTTGCACCTCCAGTGTTGTGGGTTTGATTCCTGCTGGGGACCAACATGAAAATGTATACACTCACTACTGTAATTTGTCTGCTAAAAATGACCCACAAAAAACTCCCAACATGTTGTCCAATCTCATAAAACTTTTTAGAAAAAGGCTCAGTGGCCTTATCATCACAAGGTGAGGTATTGAAAGATTGAAAACAGGGGTGCCAATCATTTTTACCCCTATGTTTTTGAGGGGAAAGCAATATTACTTGTTAAGCAATCTCTTTCTCTGAGTAATTATATTAGTAAAAATAAAATGGTGTAAGTGTAAACGGACAAGATATCTTGTGGGTCACTATAGCTTAGTATTTATATTATTTATTTCATTGTCTTTTTTTGCTCATCTTTATCAAGGGGTGTCAATAATTATAGATCCCACTGTATATATTTTTTTCTCTCTCCATTATTGTTTATTTTTCTCTTCATCCTCTATGGCTTTTTCTGACACTAAGGCTCTATCTCAATTAGTCTTTCGTGTATTCCTCTCCTCCTAAACTCCTTGAAGTTTCAAGGTACCTCCCCTAGGATTGTATTTTCCAATGAATTTTGAGAAGGCAGCGAGGAAAAAGGGATGTGAAAAAAAATCGAGGAAGGATGAATAGAGAAAAATCCCAAAGGCAAGTCTGTAATACCACTTTTTTTCAGTCATCACTATCTGGCCTTTTTCTACAATTTCTCTTCTTAAAATCTGATTTGAACCCTAACCTTTACCACACTGCTAACCTTATGCCTAACCACAACATTAAATGAAGACCAAAAAATACATTTGTATATTCATAAATGTGTACGATTATAGACAATATTGACATTGCAGCCTGGACATCTAGTGGGACCCCAATTTTACATCTATGGTGAGTTCATCTCTCACTTTAACCACTAGGTGGGATCATCACCTAACCATTCAGCACTGTCTCTATGAACATAGATAGAGGACTCATCTTTGTGTTTGTGCTATTATACATCTGTTACAGCGTCCGCAATACCCCAAACAGTGCACACTGAGCAGAATTAGGACTAAACCCGCTAATTATCAAAATCCAGAAAAGAGCTGGAAAAGATCATCACAAAGCCCTCACCTTGATAGATGAACCTAGAGAAGTCTCAGCCAGCTGGTTCTGGGGCTCTGTTCACAAACACAAACAGACCCCACAGAGCCCCATGACAGAAACACAATTAGACCCAGCCAAACTATAATAACAATAAGATAACTATTTGACACACTGGAAAGAATCAACCAAAAACAGAGCACATTGGAATGCTGTCTGGCCCTAAACAGAGACTACACAGTGGCAGAATACCTGACCACTGTGACTGACCCTAAATGAAGAAAAGTCTTAAATATGTACAGACTCAGTGAGCCTAGTCTTGCTATTGAAAGATGCCGCCATAGGCAGTCCTGGCTCTTGAGAGAAGACAGGCTATGTGCACACTGCCCACAAAATGAGGGGGAAACTGAGCTGCACTTCCTAACCTCCTACCAAATGTATGTCCACATCAGAGACACATATTTTCCACAGATCACACAGGCCCACAAAGAATTAGAAAACAAATCAAACATTGACAAACTCGCATAAGTTAGGTGATCTAATACCTATTTTTACTTAAACATTTCACTGATGGTTAGGACCTGTAAGTAAGCATTTCACTGTACGGTCTACACCTGTTGTATTCGGTGCACGTGACAAATACATTTTGATCTGATTTGATCACAGCAACAAGATTGCCATGAAAACAGGGCAACCAATGGAGCACAAACAACATTGTAAATACCACCAATATTTATCTGTTTATTTATCTTACCCTACTATTCATACTACAACTATTTGCACATTGTTAAAACACTGTACGTAGCTGATAATCTAACATTTGAAACATCTTTATGCTTTTGAAACATTTGAGTGCAATGTTTACAGTACATTTAATTTGAATTTTTTATGGGGTAGATCAGCTTTAATATTGCGGATAGGTTGTGGCTTCCATCAATGTAATTGTCTCCATAATTTCCAATCCCACATATATTTTTGGGGAAAATGTATATAAAATCTATATATTTTTGTATATATTTTCATTTATTATTTTCCCCTAATCCTACCACTCCTCCCCCCTTTAAAACATTTATTTGTATTTTTTTTATTATGTTTTTGGTTTCTTGCTTTGGCAATATAAACACATGTTTCCTATGCCAATAAAAACCCATTGGGGGAGAGAGATATTTGTGTACAGACGACATGCAATGCAACTGTACATAACGAGCTATTGTTCTCTAGGATAGGGGGATAGCGTGCCCAATTTCAACTTCGTTCTACTCATCCCCAGAATATAAGATATGCATATTATTAGTAGATTTGGATAGAAAACACTCTGAAGTTTCTAAAACTGTTTGAATCATATCTATAAGTATAACAGAACTTATGTAGCAGGCAAAACCCTGAGGACTAACCATTATTATTATTATTTTTTTTTTAAGTCACTGTCTGTTCAATGAGTTTTCATTGGGAGGCCAGATTTCTAATCACTGTCTTAGGAAATAGGTTGAGGTTATTCATTTGTGCAATGAAGAAGGCCATCGGGAAGTAGAGTAACGTCATGTGTACTGTTTGAGAGTTGTGCAAGACTAAAACAAATTGGAAGCTGTTTTTTTTCTGGATCAACCGTGCCAAATAAATGGACAATTTGTATATATATGTACGGAATTAATCGAACAAAAGGACCATTTGTGATGTTTATGGGACATATTGGAGTGCCAACAAAAGAATCTCGTCAAAGGTAATGCATGTTTTATATTTTATATCTGCGTTTTGAGTAGCGCCAGCATGGTTGAAATATGCTACACTCTCTTTGTTGACATTGTGCTATCATCATATAATAGCATCTTATGCTTTCGCCGAAAAGCCTTTTTGAAATCTGACATGTTGGCTGGATTCACAACGAGTGTAGCTTTAATTTGGTATCTTATATGTGTGATTTAATGAAAGTTTGATTTTATATCATTTTTGGGAATTTGGCGCTCTACATTTTCCCTGGTGGGACACTACCATCCCGCTATCCCAGAGAGGTTTTTAAGGAAGAACCACTGTAGGAGTTGGCAAGACAGCACTAAACAGATCTGGGACTCTAGCTAGGGTTGGGTTAAGTTTAGGTAAGAAGAATTGTTTAGGGGTTGGAGTGAGGTTAGAAAACAAAATTCAAGCCAGGAACCTTGTGTTATGGCTTCCATTCACCACCAACCTATCACCTAGTAAGTGTATTTAACTCGCACTGTAAGCTCTGCCCACTGACCATTGAGCTTTAATTGAACCAATCACATTCATTATGTCCTTGAGGCAGAGCTGCCCTCAGGGCAAGATTGAATATGGAAAACTGTCCCTAACCAATCTGGATTGTTGTTTGAGGTTTAGGCTAAATCTCTATCACCTGTTCACATTCTTTTAACCAACCCTTTGTCCATCTGCTGGTGGATAGAAAAAGCATTGAGCATTTAAATAAACCGATGACCAAACCACAAACAACATGGAAGCTGTCAAAAAACAAGGAGGATGAAGATGAAGGCACTTAAAATGCCTTTATTGTGGTCGTACGTTCAATGAAACAACACACAAAAAATGAATGTAAAAAAAGAAACAAGAAAACAATGGAACATATTATCTACAATATTGTATGTATACTGCAAAACTTTGCTCTTCAATAAAACATATTTGTTCATTGAACAATATATTTTAAAATATTGGGTTGCCAGATGGTGGTGTCATACATGACCGATGACATCACAATGGTCTTAAAGCCAATTTGAACAATGGGTTAATGAGGAAATGTATCAGTCTTCATTGGTTATCGACATGGCTTGTTTCTGCTGGTGCAAAAAGGTATGAAATCAGGTCATTTAATCGATTAACAACTACAAATATTCTGGAGTAGTATTTTTTATATAGACCTAGTGGGAAGAGTACAAGTTAAAGTACATTCTGATTGACAAAAACATAAAAAGTGTACATGAAATGTACATGAAGTTTGGCTTTTGCAAATGTCACTCAATGTAACCTGTCTATACTGTGTTATTTGAGGTTTAGGATAGATAGCTAAGTTCCTCTAATTTAGGCCTACCTTTTCCTATTCTGATGACCCCCCTCTTCCATTGGCTGGGGATCAAGGAAAAAAGGATTTAGCACTATCACATCTTCTTGTCAACAGAAAAAACGTCAGAAAGCAAATTCAGTTGATGTGGAGCAGAAGACAAGAAAGAAGAAGGAGAGTGGCACTTCATCCCCCTCTCCAATTCCATCTGACCGTTCTGAACAGAATGGCTTCGCCACCTCTGACCCCTCACCCTCTGATCAACTCTCCTCCCTCCATCCACCTCCCTCTACTGTTAAATGTTCCTCTCAGCCTTGCTCTCCTGCTAAACAGCCCTCTGTACCCCGGTCACCTGCCAAACACCCTTCCCCAGTGAAATCCTCTCCAGTGGTGTCCCATCCTAGTTCTCCCACTCCTACCAACCCTCTGGACTGTCATGGAGACACCAGCCAGGAGGGCGCAACAGTCAGGTAATTCAAACATAAAGTACAGTGCCATCATAGAGTCTCATTGGAGAGTTGGGTTTAGTGCTACAAGACCAGGGCCAGTGTTTATCAAGAGTATGAGTGCTAATCTAGGATCAGGTCCTCTCTGTCCATAATAATCTGATTTATTATGATCTAAAAGGCAAAGCTTATCCTAGATCAGACTCCTACTCTGAGACGCTTGATAAACACAGTCCCAGAAAGTTATTTTCCTCAAACTGTAGTTTTAGGCTCTTCTATCCACATCTAGTGGATAAAGAGAGTACTAACCTATTGCACTGGTCTACTTGGTACACTGCATTTATATAGACAGCAGTACATACATAACTACTCAGACTGTGTTTATAGTACAGTATAGTATTAAATAGAGAGACTGTGTCGAGCGATACTATCTCTATGTTGGAGGCTTTAGACCTGTTTCTCTCCTTCCTCCAGACCTCTGTCTCTTCAGGAACACTCTAGCCCAAGACCCCAGAGGCCAGTCTCAGCCACCAGAAGCATGACTCTTCCCAGGGCCAGTTCAGCCACCAGAAGCATGACTCTTCCCAGGGCCAGTTCAGCCACCAGAAGCATGACTCTTCCCAGGGCCAGCTCAGCCACCAGAAGCATGACTCTTTCCACGGCCAGCTCAGCCACCAGAAGCATGACTCTTCCCAGGGCCAGCTCAGCCACCAGAAGCATGACTCTCCCCAGGGCCAGCTCAGCCACCAGCAGCATGACTCTTCCCAGGGCCAGCTCAGCCACCAGAAGCATGACTCTTTCCAGGGCCAGCTCAGCCACCAGCAGCATGACTCTTCCCAGGGCCAGCTCAGCCACCAGAAGCATGACTCTTCCCAGGGCCAGCTCAGCCACCAGAGGGCCAGAAGAGACCCAGGGGGCCAGAGGAGAACGGGGGGCACTGGTCAACATGGAACTTCTTGGGTAAACCACAACACACTGCAAATGTATTGAATATAAGTTCTTTATTGTTTAAAGATAAGTGTCTGATATACTATGGGGATAGGGCTTACTATCGAGCATGTTCGTTTTATTAGATATTTATAAACCCATGAATTATGTCAACCTTGGTCTAAAGGACATCCACTTCTTTGTGTTAAATATCATTTATCCCTGACCAAGATGGCTGCCATTATCACCACTTTATAGAGATATGAAGGTTTATGATTCATCTCTATGTGTGTACTGATGGCTGCTTCTTCTTCACAGGTTGCCTAACATTGGCAACACTTGCTTCCTTAACGCCACCCTGCAGTGCCTCCTGGTCCTGCCGTCCTTCTCAAAGGCAATCCTGCACCAGGAACAACTCTGGAGCTCCTCCCCCTTCTCCAACCTGCTCAGGTAAGGAAGGCTCAAAAGCAGACACTCACCCCACACACCCATTATTTGTGGTCATAAATTAAAGAAGGGACACTCTTTTCACGCCACTTCTATAGAAAGTGATTGTCGTAGCAGGTTAGGAGAGCATTTTCACTAATCCTAACCCTTTTCCTAACCTTAACCACTTCATATTTTGCTGTGTATTGTATTTTTTTTGTATTTTTTGTTTCCAGTTTCTTTTTGTTTTCGGAATCTTCATAACCAAGAGGAACAACAATGACACAATGATTATGATGTAGGCATTTGTAGGCCAATTTGGAAAGTGTAGAATGACTACATGACCCATAATGCTCATTGACTGAACATTCCACCTTACCGTGGGAAATTTGTTCGTTTTTTAAAATGCTCTGGAATTGAGAGCAGTATCCAAACCAAATATCTTAGGAGAATAAACAACACATTTTAGTTGTTTGGCTTCATTGTCCGTCCTCAAAGGTGAAATTGCTTTGACTCGAATGAATCATTTCTAATGATGGGGTGCCGCTAGATAAAACATATCTGTATATACTCATCTGCCTCTTCAGGCGTAAGCCAGTAGGTTGACACCATCTAGTCAGCTGCTAATTTACTCTCTGTCTCCCCTACAGGTGTCTTTCTGATGTGCACCGTTTGAGTCTACCTGACAGTGGTGCAAACCAGACCTCAAAAGCAGACCTCATGTGGAAGGTCAAGTACTCCTTGTCGGGATACGATTTGAAGTATCTGGGGGACACGCAACAGGTAACTGAGGCACTACTCTCTTGTGTACGAGCGCTCTTTTTGAAAGGGTTTATTATCTTCATCATTTGCTTTTATCTTGGTGTGTTTCTCTCTCTTCCTCATCATAGGACGCACACGAGTTACTTGTGAACATGCTGTGCCAGCTGAAGGAGGAGGGCATGATACTGAAGACACTCGGGGTGAACTATACCTGCCCTGTTTCCCAGCTGGAGTTCCAGCTTGTGTCGGTGCGCACATGTACCAGGTAAGAGATCCCATTGGTTGTAATGTATCTACTGAGAACATGATCTTTCTACAAACAATATTACAAAACACATGGAATAACAGAAACATTGTAGAGACCTGACACAGAAACAGACTTGATGCATTTTCCTTCTCTTTGTGCTGCTTCTGAAGCTGTGGGCGCGAGTCGTCCACCAGAGAGGACTACAACCACCTCTCATTGGACTTCAGCCCTGAGCGCACCTTGCTGAGCAGCCTAGCACTCACTTTCAAAGTCAGCACTTAGGGCTCAGCCCTGCATGTAGAGACTAACACCCAGGGCAAGCTGCCCACTGCCTCAGAATACGCTCTTATTATTGTAGTGGTGTCATTCATTTTGTAATGCTTTTGTTTCTAACCAGGGTGAAAAGGTTCAATTCACATGTGAGGGCTGTAAAGGCCTCCACGCCTTAAAGGTGGAGCAGTTCCACACACTGCCTCTGTGAGTTGTCCCTTTATAACCTCTCATAGGACTAGCAGTGTTTCATGAAATGAGTGGTCATTGTGTCCTGAGCCTTTAGGAGTAGTTACCTTCCTGAGTAGGTTGTAGGACTTAGGGATGAGCACCACCGAACACATTTCACTCCTCTGTTATTTTGTTGACTGGTTTCATTGTCTGTCTGTTCATCTATCTTCCTCTCTGTCTCTGGGCAGTGTGCTGGTTCTGCATCTGAAGAGGTTTGGAGGACCTGGGGGGTTGGAGAGGCTGGAGGCTCCTCTTTTGTTTCCTTCGGAGCTGAGGCTGTCCACCCTCTGTGGGGACATGGTGCCACACCTGCACAGTAACAGCCCACAGGCCCTCACCAACCAGGCCCCCAGCATCCAGGGGTCCATCCCCCAGACCCTCGCCAGCCAAGTCTCCAGCCCACCTGGAGAGGCCAAAGACAGCGCCCTCTGCTGTTCAGGTAGGTCATGGCACCATAACACTCTTCTTGCTCCAACACCACACAAACCACCCACTCCCAAAACGGTCCTGCTGACAGAGAATCTGGAAGCTGCAATTTAAAATGTTTCTCAGACATCTTTAGTGATGTATGGGAGCTGTTTTAGTCCAGAGCATTTCAGACAAGTGACCACGTTTTCACAGCTCTTGATATGTATATTTGACCCCTCAGATTCAAATGACCAGGAACCAGGAAAAGTGCTGCTGACAGCCTCAGTGGTGAGAAGAGAGAGAGATAGAGAGTGAAACCAGTGAAAAATAAGTTATGACAGAACACTGAGATAGTTATGAGGAGTACACGATGTAGTAGACCTCCTGTAGTAGACTAGTACTGTAGTAGACTGTAGACAGTGTGGTGGACTGTAGAGGAAATGAGAATCCTACGATCACATGTGTTTTCTTACAGAAGCAGCAGCCAGTGCAGTCAGTGAATGGTTACTACCAGCTGACTGGGGTAGTCTCTCATTTGGGAGGCTCCGCAAACTCCGGTAAGTAAATACCATAAAACACACACATGCAGATGCAAAATACATATGACATCAGATGAATTCCAAGTCACTTCCTTCTCCTCGGCTCTCAATTTACGCGTTCATGTGTGCCTCTGCCGTATACACAAGTATCCCAAAGCTGAGGGAGTGAATATTATTGAGGGCCAGGGATCATCAACAAGATTCATACTCGGGTCCATTTTTTATCTTAGCCAGATGGGCAGGGGTATGGAACAAAATTACTAATAATTTGTAGACTGCAAATTGACTGTAAGAAGGCCAGCCAGATATAATATTTGACTCATTTCAAACATTGCTTACATTTGTCACAATCACATATCTCTCTTTATTGTGCGTGGGAATACTTTGAAACAGATTTCCAAAATGAAAATCACTTGGAGCTGACTTGCTGTTGTTTTTACAGTCTTTTACCAATTACATTTTATTTGGTCAGAAACATGGGGGGACAAATAAAATCACACTTGGGACAAATTTGTCCCGCGGGCCGCCATTTGTGAAACCCTGGAGTAGGGGATAATTAGACCCTCCAATAGCCACTTCGGCCAAGCGAGCAAGTCTGCAGGCTTCAGAGTGAAGTGCCATCCCAACAAGCACTGCAATATGTTTAGAGTTTACGCAATTTAATTCAAAAGAATGGAGAGGCATGCCTAATTATATGCAACGTGTATTTGTTTATCTCTGATTTCAAAACTCGACACATGTAACAGATAAAATACCTCCCAAATGAACTGTTTAACTGTTACAACACACTCTATTACCCACAATAACCTGACCTTTGACCTCTAGTCTGTCTTCCTTGTTCCACAGGGCACTACATTAGTGACATCTTGCATGCCAGTGGAAACTGGTTCTGCTGTAACGACAGCCAGGTGTCAATGTCCAATGAAGCCACTGTGCTGAGGACCAGAGCCCGGAGTGCCTACATGCTCTTCTATATGTTCAGGTACTGCTTACTCTCGCCATTTATGTTCTTGTGTTGCTATTTATGTGTACGGTTCCTTTCACCCTACAGGGCAAGAGAGCGGGAGGCCTCAGCACACAGGGCCTAACTGGGCCCCAGCCTAAAGGGGCAGCACCTGGACAGCCTCCAAACACTCAGACCTGCCTCAACAGGGGTAGTACCAGGCCCAGTCTCAAAACCCCCAACCCAGCCTCAACACTCACACACCTGCCTCGAAAGGGGCAGCACTGGGCCCAAAATCAACAACCTCGAGCCCAGCCACAACAGGGGCAGGACCTGGCCCAGCTTCAACAACCCCAGCCCAGTCTCAACATGGGAAGAACCAGGCCCAGTCTCAACATGGG